>NW_015626033.1:692285-692730 GCF_001515625.1 Sinocyclocheilus rhinocerous | reverse complement strand
AGAGAAAGGTGTGTAATGAGAGAGATGAAGAGTGTAACAGGTAGAAAGAGATGAGCAGAGAGGAAGATGTGAGTAAAGAGGAGAGGAGAAGGAAAGGGAGAAACGATGACTAGAGAGGAGGGTATTGGTGTATTGGAAAGAACAAGAGCAGAAACTGTAAGAAGACATGGACTGAGAGAAAGTGGACAACAGGGTGGAAGGAGAGGTAGAAGGTGCAGATGAATTTCAAATGAAATCAGAATTACCCTAATTGACCATGTAAAAATCATGGCCTCTCATGGGGGGAGACTTTGATTGTTGATAGTACAGATTCTTAGTCCTCCTGGGACAACTTCTGTTACTTACTGTAAATGTCCAAACATTTTTCAGAATTTAAGTTTGAGATCATTCAGGTGGACAATCAAGATTATTTTAAATGGAATAGTGGTTGACATAGTGGTCCAGA
>NW_015626033.1:680240-691945 GCF_001515625.1 Sinocyclocheilus rhinocerous | reverse complement strand
ATTTATGTACCATTTGTCCAAACACAACAAACAAAACTCTGTAATTTGTCATTCTATCAAATGAACATGGTATATTTTCGATTGGTCCTAAACTGATAACTATTCGGTTAATCATACACTCAACACAGGAAATGCAGTTTTCCTAATCGTTTACACATTTATCACAATTGCTTTAGAGTAATAATAAAAGGGAAAGTATACAAAGAGCAAGAACAAATATGCAATATATATATATATAATATGCAATATATATATATATATATATATGTGATTGTTGTTAGTACAGATTCTTAGTCCTCCTGGGACAACTTCTGTTACTTACTGTAAATGTCCAAACATTTTTCAGAATTTAAGTTTGAGGTCATTCAGGTGGACAATCAAGATGATTTTGAATGGAACAGGAGCATTGTTGACATGGTGATCCAGAACAATATCAACAGCCACAAAGGAAGAGACCTTTGGAGATGTTGAGACAGGAGCTTGTCAAGCATGGATTCAACCTTTTTTACATTTTTTTCTCCTATGATGCAAGCGCAGCAAATATGTAGTCTAGATAAAATGCAATGAAATTCTCTTCCAGATGTAAATGAAAGGCAAGATCAATAATTCAGGATAAGTCATGTATACCGCAAACACACACGTGTGTATATACAGTGGTGGCCAAAATTATTAGAACACTAGTATTTTCACCAGCAAAAAAAGTCACACACACAAAGACTGATCTGTAGTTATCAGAAAAGTTTGTTTGCAGTTCTTGCTGATAAAGGCGGCACAAACAGATTTTAAGTTTAAAGGGGCAATTTGTTTTTTTTTTCTCACGGGTGATAGCAGGTGTTGATGTTGGAATAATTTTTATTTCATTTAGATATACACAATATATGTAAAACAAAACTCCCTGTTGAAGAATTGCAATAAACATGTATTTTCATTGGCATATTTGTACATCTACAGCTGAATGTGTTTTATAATCAATAGAGAACACACCTATAGATTTGATGCTAATATTTACTTTTAATAAAAGCATAACTAGAAAAAATTGCAGTGCTTCATTTTGCAGTAAAGTTGAACTGTTTGGTTAAGATAATTTTGTGTTTGGATGGCTGTGCTAATTGTTTTGAGAACAAGTACACTGCATTGGAGAAAAGTGTCAAATCGACTGAGAAAAACTATAAATGTATTTACCTCTTTCTCTGTCCAGTGTTTAACCTGACTAATAACATAGATGTTGAAAGGACCAAGCAGATTATGGAACAGTACCAGCGAGATAACAAAGACATTATACAGAAAAACAAAGCCAAACTAGTGAGTATGTGTGCATGGTTCTGATTGGACAGTTGGATAATTTCACAAGTGAGAATCTTATTTAAGCAGAAATAGATTGTAGCAGAGATCAGAATGACATCTTATTGGAGCCACAGCTTAGCAATTTGTGCATGTGCTCAAGACACAGTTGAGCTTTTATTTTATTTTATTTTATCTTTCCATCCCTAATTTAATATTGCCTCTCTTAGACACGTGAGCAGGAGGAGTTGGAGGAGCTGTTGTTACAGGAGCAGCAGGATTCAGAGCAGAAGAGACTGGAGACCCTGCAGGAGGAACAGAGACAACTACAGACCAAGAGGAAAAACAAACAGGCCCTGCTGGATGAACTGGTACACTCGTGTTGATTTGGTCCATGGGTTGATGTCTCATTGCCTTTCTAGCATGTGTATCTGACTTTAGACTTTGTCTTTTTTGTCCATAGTCCGTATATCATATACTTCACACACAATATATAAAACAATACCCTTATCTGGTCTGAGTTGTGGCCTAGTGGTTAGTGCTCTGGCATGTTGAGTTGTGGTGCTTCTGCAAGCATTGCAAGTTTGACTTAACTTGTTATTTCCTGATCTTCCCTTCCTATCCATCACTGTCCTCTCCTCACTGTCAATTAAAGTGTCAAAAATGTTTAAAATAAAAGCATATCCTCAATGTTGTGTTTGTGTTTGCAGGAAAGTTCCAGGTTACCTGCAGCTGTGCTGTTGGCCCAACATAAAGATCGAGCTGTTCAACTGGAGACCCAGATAGAAAAACAAAAGCAAAATGTCAAGCCAGCAAACATCTTCTCTACTGGAATAATGATGGTGAGGGAACAACATACATGCACACATAATCTGTAAAGGTGATATAATGAATAACATTTTTAATCATATTAATTAATAATCAATCAAATCAATTTCAGGATTAGCTGAGAAATGCCACCAAATGAAGAATGAATGCTAATGATTAGTCATAATTCTTCTGCATATATATATACTTATTTATTTTTATATAGATGTTTTTTTCGTGTTTATAAACATGTTTCCTGTGTAATATTCAGCACACTATGTGCACAAGCTTTTGCGTATACACAGACACACCAGCATGCTTGTATTAGCCAATGTTTGAGTATGACGTGGGAGTGTGTGTGTGTTTATATCATTTTGTGGTGCGTCTGTTGTAAAGCAGGTAAAACAGGTTTGTTCTTTAAAAAAAAAAATCCTTTCAGCGGTCACTGCAGAGGACAGATCTGAACCAACATGTCATGAATGTGTATGCAAACGAGGAGGGGGAGCAATACATAAAAAAATAACTGCCGTTTGAGAATTAAAAACAGAAACAGTGTGCACAATTGTCTGTGTTTGTGTATGTGTATCCAAGTGCATAAGTTTCCACAAACGCGTCTTGTGGTTGGCATGAAGAGATGAGTGGTGTGTATGTTGGCATGGATCTTGGCACATGGAGGATAGTACCGGCAAAAAAGTGTTCGTCAGATTTAGATGGCTTTAGACTATTAGGCAGGAGGCACGCGTATATGGTTATATTTAACGCACAGATGTTTCTGTTCTGAGCGGTGCAGTTAAGCAATGTGTGTGTTCGTCTGACTTTTTGCAGGCAGAATCATACTCTGCATACATGTGGACAGAGCCAGTAGAGGCTTGGAGATCAAAATAGTGTGTGTTACAGGGCATGGAGAGGGCATTGGCTCTCACACTTGTTACTTGAGCTCAGTTAATGCCAGCTGGAGGGTCCACAAAGCTCACTTTATCCCCACTGAACCTGTATGTGTGTTCACTAGTGTTACACGGTAAATTCAGGACACTTTCTCAGTGTGAATTCAGCGACTGATGATTATTTTGCTGTGAATAGGTTAAGATATTTAAGATAATGTGTTGATGAGTATATTTTGTTGTATTTGTAGTAATATCTGTGTGTTTTGTGACATTTTTCTCTTGTGCCCCATGCAGAGCAGTGTGAGTGTGCGATCATTTTCAAATGTGCTGATCTGAGGTGAATGTGTGTATGTGTGTGTGTGTGTGTGAAGGTCAGCAGAGGTGCTGATAGACAGTTTATATTTGTTGACCTTGGAGCGTCCTGAAGACTTGCATAGTCAGAGTCCCGATGCGCTCTCCTGCCTCATCCCATGTGAAGCAGAAACCTTTTGCCGTTCTCTCATGTTCCTCTTGACTTAACCAAAAAAGAAATTTACTCGGAACACGCATCGTTTAATGGAGTTTTGTCAAAAGTAATTCTGTAAAAACTTTTATGGACAATTCTCGTTTGAAGATATTTATCAATAGTTATTAACAAAAATAATACAGTATAATTTAGCTTTAAAGCAATGTTTCTCAACCAGAGAAAACTTCCGTAGAAAACTTCCAATGGGGTCATAGGATGACTTAAAATATTTAAATTAATAAATGATATATAAAAGAATCTGACTCTAATCTCAAATAAAAAATGCTAAAAAATAGATCAAATCAAGATGCAAACTGAAATCATTACTTTCTGAAAATTAATTTACACACAGCTTTTATAATTACTTATTTATTTATTTATTTTATATGATGTTAAATGTTAAATGCGTAAAAAATGCTTTTAAAAATGGATGAAAAATTCAATTAAAAATTTCAATACACAGAAAATCAGCAGCTAAATATAATTGTAAAAACAAACCAGGATGTCTGTCAATTCCCAGCCCTGTTTCTTTCCTTTTTTTCAAACGCATTAATGTAAACTTAAATTATGATAAATTATGAGAATATTATCAGAACTCCTAAAAAAAATTCTAAAAGCCAAAGTGAAACTGATTAGCTGACTTTATGCAATTTTTGGGTCAAGGTGCACAAGTTTTTATCAGTCCAATGGGAAACAAAGCTGTTTTCAGTGTACAGGGCTGCAACAATTAGCTGAATTTGGCAGTGCTTTCAAGGTTCATGCCATCAGATTTTTAAAAGATATTCAGAGATTTGATTGAGGAATTTAGAAGTTTGTATGCAAGATATTCTTGGACACAATATATAAAACAATACCCTTATCTGGTCTGAGTTGTGGCCTAGTGGTTAGTGCTCTGGCATGTTGAGTTGTGGTGCTTCTGCAAGCATTGCAAGTTTGACTTAACTTGTTATTTCCTGATCTTCCCTTCCTATCCATCACTGTCCTCTCCTCACTGTCAATTAAAGTGTCAAAAATGTTTAAAATAAAAGCATATCCTCAATGTTGTGTTTGTGTTTGCAGGAAAGTTCCAGGTTACCTGCAGCTGTGCTGTTGGCCCAACATAAAGATCGAGCTGTTCAACTGGAGACCCAGATAGAAAAACAAAAGCAAAATGTCAAGCCAGCAAACATCTTCTCTACTGGAATAATGATGGTGAGGGAACAACATACATGCACACATAATCTGTAAAGGTGATATAATGAATAACATTTTTAATCATATTAATTAATAATCAATCAAATCAATTTCAGGATTAGCTGAGAAATGCCACCAAATGAAGAATGAATGCTAATGATTAGTCATAATTCTTCTGCATATATATATACTTATTTATTTTTATATAGATGTTTTTTTCGTGTTTATAAACATGTTTCCTGTGTAATATTCAGCACACTATGTGCACAAGCTTTTGCGTATACACAGACACACCAGCATGCTTGTATTAGCCAATGTTTGAGTATGACGTGGGAGTGTGTGTGTGTTTATATCATTTTGTGGTGCGTCTGTTGTAAAGCAGGTAAAACAGGTTTGTTCTTTAAAAAAAAAAATCCTTTCAGCGGTCACTGCAGAGGACAGATCTGAACCAACATGTCATGAATGTGTATGCAAACGAGGAGGGGGAGCAATACATAAAAAAATAACTGCCGTTTGAGAATTAAAAACAGAAACAGTGTGCACAATTGTCTGTGTTTGTGTATGTGTATCCAAGTGCATAAGTTTCCACAAACGCGTCTTGTGGTTGGCATGAAGAGATGAGTGGTGTGTATGTTGGCATGGATCTTGGCATATGGAGGATAGTACCGGCAAAAAAGTGTTCGTCAGATTTAGATGGCTTTAGACTATTAGGCAGGAGGCACGCGTATATGGTTATATTTAACGCACAGATGTTTCTGTTCTGAGCGGTGCAGTTAAGCAATGTGTGTGTTCGTCTGACTTTTTGCAGGCAGAATCATACTCTGCATACATGTGGACAGAGCCAGTAGAGGCTTGGAGATCAAAATAGTGTGTGTTACAGGGCATGGAGAGGGCATTGGCTCTCACACTTGTTACTTGAGCTCAGTTAATGCCAGCTGGAGGGTCCACAAAGCTCACTTTATCCCCACTGAACCTGTATGTGTGTTCACTAGTGTTACACGGTAAATTCAGGACACTTTCTCAGTGTGAATTCAGCGACTGATGATTATTTTGCTGTGAATAGGTTAAGATATTTAAGATAATGTGTTGATGAGTATATTTTGTTGTATTTGTGGTAATATCTGTGTTTTTGTGACATTTTTCTCTTGTGCCCCATGCAGAGCAGTGTGAGTGTGCGATCATTTTCAAATGTGCTGATCTGAGGTGAATGTGTGTATGTGTGTGTGTGTGTGTGAAGGTCAGCAGAGGTGCTGATAGACAGTTTATATTTGTTGACCTTGGAGCGTCCTGAAGACTTGCATAGTCAGAGTCCCGATGCGCTCTCCTGCCTCATCCCATGTGAAGCAGAAACCTTTTGCCGTTCTCTCATGTTCCTCTTGACTTAACCAAAAAAGAAATTTACTCGGAACACGCATCGTTTAATGGAGTTTTGTCAAAAGTAATTCTGTAAAAACTTTTATGGACAATTCTCGTTTGAAGATATTTATCAATAGTTATTAACAAAAATAATACAGTATAATTTAGCTTTAAAGCAATGTTTCTCAACCAGAGAAAACTTCCGTAGAAAACTTCCAATGGGGTCATAGGATGACTTAAAATATTTAAATTAATAAATGATATATAAAAGAATCTGACTCTAATCTCAAATAAAAAATGCTAAAAAATAGATCAAATCAAGATGCAAACTGAAATCATTACTTTCTGAAAATTAATTTACACACAGCTTTTATAATTACTTATTTATTTATTTATTTTATATGATGTTAAATGTTAAATGCGTAAAAAATGCTTTTAAAAATGGATGAAAAATTCAATTAAAAATTTCAATACACAGAAAATCAGCAGCTAAATATAATTGTAAAAACAAACCAGGATGTCTGTCAATTCCCAGCCCTGTTTCTTTCCTTTTTTTCAAACGCATTAATGTAAACTTAAATTATGATAAATTATGAGAATATTATCAGAACTCCTAAAAAAAATTCTAAAAGCCAAAGTGAAACTGATTAGCTGACTTTATGCAATTTTTGGGTCAAGGTGCACAAGTTTTTATCAGTCCAATGGGAAACAAAGCTGTTTTCAGTGTACAGGGCTGCAACAATTAGCTGAATTTGGCAGTGCTTTCAAGGTTCATGCCATCAGATTTTTAAAAGATATTCAGAGATTTGATTGAGGAATTTAGAAGTTTGTATGCAAGATATTCTTGGGTCCACCTGTGTTGTTATATGTAGTTATATCTGATTTCATATTTACTCACTCCAAATATTACATCAAAAATTATTTTAAATTTAATCATACAGATTTTAATGTCTAAAGGAGTGGTTCTTGGCAGAATAAGCTTTAAAGTCTATGGTCAGCTTGGTCTGCTTTGGTGACCGACAGTGTGTACTATGCTGGTACAAAGAGAATAGCTAATCATAATAGATATTTACATAAACTCTTAAAGGTACAGTAGCAAAAACAGCCTGTTTTTATTTAGTTAAATTATGGTCAGTAAAACTAAATTTGGACTGTTTTTGGTGCAAGAAACTTTGATTTGAATAAAATGCTACAGAAGTTTATACAGTTCCCAGTTCCCTTTAAGATTAAGTCTCCTTCCCAAAACCAAATTTGAGAAGGCATAGTTTACAGCAGAATTTCCCAAATCCCGTCCCACATTCTGGTTGATACTTGTAGTTGAATGCTGGCAAGAAGCAATACCAGCACACCTCAGAAATAATAACTGGCATTTGCTGGTTTGCTGAGGAAAATTATCACACCCACAGAATGAACAAACAATTGAGCCGTTGCATCGTAGAGCCTTTCCTGTGCCAGTCAAAATGTTCTGTGCCTCCCAAGACAGAAGTCTAAAATGCAGAACCAGGGGAGATGGTTTATTTAAAAATTTTTAAATTCAAGTCCACCTCGTAAAAACATGTTTACTATGTGTTAATGTCAAACATATGGACTGATTCACTGCCCAGGCAGGGGTGAGGTTAAAGCGCTGGACGGCACTGAATGTCGAAACGCAGCAGATATATGATTGATTTAAACGCAAGGCCCTGTTAAACTGTGTGTAACTGCTTGGAGTGAAACTCTGAATGCGCAGACAACCAGAGGGATGTTTCAGCTCAGGGATTTCCTTCCCTCTCCACCCCCACACAGTAATGAAGATGGATCGAGCCAGCAGCTCTGTTTTAAGGGCGCTGGGGCGTGAATATGTATCTATAGTCACTCGGCATACTCAGAATCAGCAGCATTTCTCTATACACACGCATATAAAACACCACAAATTAATGCTGAGCGCAGATGTTCATTTTGAGTTGGTAAAGATGCGGTAGTGGTTTACCATGGAGTGTGTGCGTGTGTGTGTGTACTGGAGTTCTGAAGAGTTTTCCACTGGTATTAGGCTGTTGACAGGGTAACCTATGATTGGATGGTTTGTATGTGTTAACATGGAAATCTCTAGACAGATTGTTTGTGTGTGAGACGTGAGTTTGGAACTGATCAGGCTGGGTGGACAAGAGAATTTATGTTTGTTATTTTGAATTCATTATTAACCACAAACATTTGGTGTGTATAGAAAGTTAAAGTGTTCAGTTTGTAGAATTGGAGTGCTGCATCCTGCAAGTGTGTGTGTGTGTTGTTTGCTGGGTTCAATGTGAGGAAAAATAGTTTTTAGTAAATAAATAAAATCAGCCAAGTAACTTTACTGAAGAAATCTACTGCAACAGTACTAGTTTTAAATTGAATGGCAAAAATATTTCTCAAGCTACCATAAAAAATCACATGGATCTTATTTTTATATTATTTTTAAATATATACTCATACTGTTGTCGAAAGGTCTGAGGTCCGTAAGATTAAAAAAAAAAATTTTTTTTTAAAGAAGTCTCTTATTGTCTTATGCTAATTTATTTGAATACAAATACAGTAAAATACAGTAAATTACATATTACAATTTTGAACTGTTTTCTATTTAAATATATTTTAAAATGAAATTTATTTCTGTGATGGCAATTGGCAAAGCTCAATTCTCAGCCAGTCTTCAGTGTCACACGACCCTTCAGAAATCATTCTGTAATCAGTATGCTGATATGATGCTCCAAAAAATATTTCTTATTATTATTAAATGTGGGAAATGGTTGTGATGTTTTTTTTTTTTTCTTCAGGATTCTTTGATGCATAAAATTTCAAAAGAACAGAATTTATTTGAAATAGAAAGTTTTTGTAATATTATGAATGTCTTTACTGTCCCTGATATAAATAAAATAAAATAAAAATATGAATTTCTTTAAAAAAAAACAAAATACTGACCTCAAAATGAATGGTAGTGTAAATACTACATATTCATATTAAATATACATTATGCCCAATTTATTTTTGCCAAATTCACCCGCCATTGCCTAGTGTTGCAAAAATGTAATTTTGTACTTTGGCTGTGCACTTAGGTTGCTCACACTCTGGAATGTTTAATTGCAGTCAATTAGCAGATTGTAAAATGTCCCTCACAAGTGCTCTTTTTCACGCTCTAGTTACTTGTATCACTGTTATTTTCTCTCTTTTTCTCTCTGTTTTGTGTGGCATTATTTTACTTTGCTGTTTTGTTGCCGTATAAATGCATGCAGTACTTTCAAACCTAAGTAACGAGAAGCTCTCCCATGGAAATTCCCTCTCCACACACACACACACACACACACACACACACCATGCTGTGGTTTCTGTCTGTCTCCTCCAGCAAGTTCAATCTCCCTTGTGTGTGTTGTCTTTGTGTGTGTGTGTGTGTTGGCAGTGAGTGATGTTGTCATACATCTTTAGAGAAGCTCTCCCATGGAAATCCCCTCTCCACACACACACACACACACACACACACACACACACACACACCATGCTGTGGTTTCTGTCTGTCTCCTCCAGCAAGTTCAATCTCCCTTGTGTGTGTTGCCTTTGTGTGTGTGTGTGTGTTGGCAGTGAGTGATGTTGTCATACATCTTTAGATCCCCTGCTTGGATCTGTATCCATAGAGGGATGTGTGTGTTTGTTGGCACCCATGCATTTGTGTGTGTGTGACTTCATCTCAGACAGAATGTCTGTTAGTGTTGTTTAAATGAGGTCATCTGCATTAACAGTTTCATTTTAAACTCAATGAGTGTGTTTTAAATATGATCACCTCAAATGGTGTTAAATAAAATAGTGTAAAATTAAAATAATATTTAAAGAAAGTTAAATGAAAATCTAACAAAAGTCATAATTTTTATAGGTATATGTACCTACTTTCTAAATGGTTGTCACTCAGAAAGTGTCCATGCCTTTTTAGCCAGTCAGAACACTTAACCAATCATAAATGATTTCTGTCTGTCAGTCATTGTCTGTATTCATGGGCAGGGTTTGAAACAATTGGGCAGTCTGTCTATCTAAATCTTGTCTATTTTTTTTGTTTAGTAGTGTTTTTTTATTGTCATGGCAAAAAATGTGCATTTTTATTGCCAAAACAGTGCAAAAATGTGTCTTTCTCTCTGTCTCTTTCCTTCAGGGTCAGACTGTTTCTTTTGCTTCCGTGTCTCGTGTGGAGGAGGTGTTGTACGTCTATCAGCCTCTGTGCATTGACGCATACGGGCCGCCCGTTCCAGAACTGGATCAATTGGGCCGATTAGGGTAAGAATCAGTTGCATTTTGCCAATGTGAATTATATTATGGTAACACTTAACAAAAAGGTTTCATTGGTTAACATTACTAAACTACATTAGTTAACATGGACTAACAATGAAACATTTATTTTGGTCTCACTTTAGTTTGGGGACCAATTCTCACTATTAATTAACTATTAGCTTTGATGTTGGCCTCAATAAACTCATAATTTGTTGCTTATTAATAGCTGTAAACATATCGGTAAACATATAGTAAATATGTGGTCATGCAGAATGAGTCATTAATATGTGCTTTATAAGTACTAACAAACCAGTAGACAGTATGTTAGTAAATTGCATGCTAATAAGCACCTAGAAACCTTTTTTTTTTTATTAATCCACTTTAACAAAGGTTAGTAAATACTGTAAAAATACATAGCTTATTGTTCATTCATGTTAACTAATGCATTAATGTTAACAAATGAGACCTTATTGTAAAGTGTTACTTATATTATATTATATTATATTATATTATTATCAGTATGTCAGTAAGTTAATTTTTTTAAATTCTTGCTTAAGGATGTTGTTTCCTTTTTGTACCTTCTCTGTTCCCTTTCTGTTGAGAGTGTGTGTTTGACAGAGATAAATGACCTCTTATTTAAACAAATAAACCACATCTCCCATGGTGCACTACTCCCAGGGTAAACAGGAAGTCTGCTGACATTTTTGCTATGCTTGCAGTTTCACGCTTTACTTAAGTTTAACTTTGTAAGACACACTCTCACTCTTCTCAAACACACACAGGCTTTGAAGCTAAATTTGCGTATATTAGGGCCTCTCGTTAATGCAGTGATCTTTATTCTGCTAATGCTGTTTACTATATCCTACCTCTATAATAATTTCTTAATAATCTCAACATGCTCCCATGAGGTGACCGGCTTTATGTCAAATAAAACAGCTTTTATTAGCCTACTGATGACTATAGTATTAAAGGGATGGTTTACCCAAAATGAAAAATCTGATGACAGAATGTTAATCTTTGTGTGAACTATCTCTAAGAATTTTTATGATGAAAAAAATAATTGTTCACCTTTAAAGGCACAATATGTAATTTTCGCCGCTGGAGGGCGAGTATTCAAAATAAACAAATAGACAAAGGCGTAGTTTGATGACTCCGTGACTGAGTGTGGAATCATGGGAGTTGTCGTCTTCATCCCCACAGCCGACGCAATCTGACGGGACTCGGGCAGAAATCATGTTCATGGATGAGCTAATGATTTATTAACAGTAGAATGAAGCAGGGTGAGGCTGAAAGCCGTCGAAGCGAAGCAGTCGACTGCTTCCGCTCCTTCTGGTCGTGCGTATGTGGGGGAAAAAAAGCAGCGCTGTTTTATCATACTAGATACATTTGAAAGTTCTGTTATAATGCTACTCTGTGCGGTCGTCACCGGTCTA
>NW_015626033.1:663427-678427 GCF_001515625.1 Sinocyclocheilus rhinocerous | reverse complement strand
TTTCTTAGTATAATTTTCTTTAGGTTGGAGCAATTGCCAAGGACTTGTCTTTCATTGCCATGCCAATGTTTAGACTACTTTTTCTACAGAAACACACTTTGCCATACAGGAAGTCATCTTGTGCTAGACAGGAAGTAATCCATCAGCAGGTCAGAAGAGGGCGCGTGTGTGAAAAGGGTCAGTAGCTTTATTATGTTTTTCGACATAAATCTGGTTGATTGTTGTTTATTTAGGTAATAAAGAACAAGTGGTATTGTGAATATCACCATGTCCAAGGCAAACCGTTAAAACCTAACAGTTACTACTTAATAAAAATATTAAGCACACAAAATTTCATTAGACAATTTCATTAGGGTATAATTCATTAAGTGTCATAATTCTAGAAGTTCTTCTTCCTGACATTTACTTTATTTTAGTAAGTTTTATACAGCTAAAAAAGGTGTTTCACATCATAATTGTTATTAGTTAGTGTTTTGCAGCACGGCTGAATTTAACCAATTCTAACCAATCAGCATTCAGGGCCAGACCATCTGATTTATAATATGCTTGTCTAGAAGGGTCAATGACTGCAGACACGTCTTCCATCCATGCCTCCATCTCTTCTTGTCTGTAAGGTTTTTATTTATTTATTTTTTTTTAACTGCATTTTGAGATTTGATGTTTGCATATGCAAACAAGCCTAAAACAAAGATTCTGGCCTTGGCTTCAAGAGTAAATTTGGCTTGCAAATGGCCCCTGTTTCTGTGAGCTGAACTTCTAAAACATACCCCTAGGGTGCATTGTGGAAAAATGGACAGACAAACTTGTTCACTCTTTCTCTCTCTCAGTCCACAGATTTGAGTGAATTTTGCATTTTACAATGGTGTGGCTTTTCCTTTGAGCAAGGAATCTTCATACAGGATCTCCCAGATGTGTATGGGTGTGTGTTTTTGTTCGCCTCATTCAGACTTAGTTGTTGCCGTCTCTCTTTAAAACATAAACCATGCTACACGTCTTCATGCATTACAGACACACGCTGCCTCTGTAAACAGCAATATACCTTCGGACCAGTAGGTTTTAATGACCCAGGTCGTCTCTTGGCTCCTGTATAGATGAGTTTGCTCTCTGAACTCTGATGAGGATATTTGCATCATGGATGAGTTGTAGTTTGATATATGTGCGTCTGACATAGCAGTGTGGGCAGCCAGATCTGTTTGAGCAATGTGTGTGTGACACTGACCCTGTAAAAATGACAGATTGTCCAGCAGCTGCTTGAGAGTTTTCTCTGCTTTTTCTGAGGGAATATTTCTGTGCTGAATCCTGTGCTCGGAAAGTCTTTCTCAACTTCTATTAGGCATTAAAGGCTGGCAAGACACGCAGATCCCTCTGACGGAGAACACACACACACACCATCATCACCACAGTGTGTCAACACTGATACAGCTGCATGTTTTAACTAAAAACTGCTCAGTTCATGTTAGAATTTCAACCTCATCCAGTTGACAACATGAGCTATGTCAGCAACATGTCCATCTTGTGAAGTCATAGTCCAAACCCTCACATTAGTCACTTTTCAAACTACCTTCCAATTTTCTTGCGAATCTTTTCTTCCTTTAGGACTTTTCTTCCTGTACTTCAGTTTGAGGCAGTTTCATTCATATAAAAACATGTATAATTTAGTGCTGTCAAACGATTAATCGCGATTAATCGCATCCAAAATAAAAGTTTTAGTTTACATAATATATGTGTGTACTGTGTATATTTTTTATGTATATATAAATACACACACATGCATGTTTATATTTAAGAAAAATGTTACATTTATATATTAAATATATTTATATATAATATAAATTATATGAATATAAATATAAATATATACATGTAAATATTTTCAAAATATATACTGTGTGTGTGAGTATTTATATATACATAAAAAATATACACAGTACACACACATATGTAAACAAAAACTTTTATTTTGGAAGCGATTAATCACGATTAATCGTTTGACAGCACTAGTATAATTATTAACTTATTTTAACTTTTTAAACTTTTTTTTTATAATTACCAAAAGTGTAATTTAGTTTGTGAGAAATATACAGTCCCATTTGTTGTTACAAAAGATTTTTACTTAAAATAAATGCTGTCACTTTCTATTCATCAAAGAATCCTGACAAAATTTAGCATTATTTAGCATTGTCTCAACAAAGACATTAAGCAGCACAACTGTTTTCAATGTTGATAATAATAAAAAATGTTTCTTATTTGGTGAAAGCACAAAATCAGCATATTAGAATATTGAATTGAAGGAACATCTGACACTGAAGACTGGAGTAATGACTGCTGAAAATTCAGCTGTGCCATCACAGGAATAAATTACATTTCAAAGTGTATTATAATAGAAACCGTTATTTAAAAATGTATTTAAAATTATTACAATATTTTACAATATTTACTGTATTTTTGGTCAAATAAATGCAGCCTTGGTTAGCATAAGAAACTTCTTTCAAAAATATATTGACCCCATTTTTACACAACCACAAACCAAAATTATAAGCCTTACAATTTATGGAAAATAATTTACAATATACAATATATGGAAAACATACAGTTTATAATATACAATTTATTTATAATTTGCAATTAGTTTGACCACATGAGGTGAACATACACCATTTTGTGAAGGTAATGAACTTTTATTTACTGCCTTTTTGTTTTCTCGAAAAGATAAATCCATTTTTAGTTTTAAAGACTGTTTAGTTCCACTTTCTTTCTGAATCTGTATTAAAAAGTGCTAACAGTGATTTACTTGTGGAATGATATGTGTGGTTTGTGGATTAATGATGGAGAACTGAAGCAGCATTCTGTGTGCATTAGCTCATGGTCCAGCGCTTCAGTAATCTCTGTTTGTTTAGAAAGTGTGTGAAGCTGAGAGGAGCTTAAGTGTTTCTGATGATACCTGACCCCCTCTATCACTCTCCTCCTTTTCTCTCCCTCTCACTGTAGTATCAGTTTACATGTAATTTTCAGTTCTCTCATAATGAATGGCCGCTGTGGACTCCAGCTGCTGGAGAGTTTTGGGGGTGCTGGGCTAGTGTGAGATCTTAGAGTCCCTCCCACAAGCATTAGGTTTCTGACGCTTGTCCTGATGCTTTGTGGGCAACTAGTAGTTATCAATTTGGAGAAGGAAGAAGTGACATTTTTGATGCATTGTTACATATTAATATTAACAGCAATTAGATTCTTATATTTAAATTTGGCGTAAAATGCATACAAATGCATTTTTATAATATTCATTATAATATTCATATTATTATGAATATATAATATTCAAACTATTTTGAGGTCTGGAAGATTTTTGAAGGAAATTCATGCATTTTATTCAGCAAAGATGCATTAAATTGATCGAAAATGACAGTAAAGACGACATTTATAATGTTACAAAAGATAAGTTTCAAATAAATGTTGGACAAAAATGACAAATCATTGTTTTGAACAAAAATATTAAGCAGTACTGTCATTTTCAGTACTGATAATAAGAAATCAGCATATTAGAATGATTTCTGAAAGATCTTGTGACACTGAAGTAATGGCTGCTGAAAATTCAGCCATCATAGAAATACATAACATTTTAAAATAAGTTTGAAATTATATTTCACAATATTACTGTTTTTACTTTATTTTTGATCAAAAATTGCCTTGCTGAGCATAAGGCATTTTTCAAAAACATTTTAAAAAATCTTACTGACCTCAAACTTTTGCACAGTAGTGCATATGTTATATAACATTATATTTAGAAACAGTATAGGAACAGCTGACATTTTTGTTTGATACATTTTATTTCTGTTTTAAAATTAAACATTTGTTCTTGTCATTGTGAAATCCATGGACTCATGAATGTAAAACAACAGAGCTGCTCCCTCTAGAGGATTAACCTGATTATACTCTAAACCAAAATTGTGGGTTTGCAAACCACTGTTAAGCTATTCACCGTTACACCTAAGCATCTTCTCTCATGTTCAGGTATCTGAATCATGTGTGCACAGCGTCTCCGCAGGATCAGGCTGGTGGTTATACATCAGGACTGGCATGCCATCGTGCCATCCAAGATGCTTTCAGTGGCCTCTTCACCTTATGATATTACAGAACTACAGCCACTGCCACGTCATGTGTTCATCAGTCTTCCTAAAGACTCACTGACAAGCAAAGGGAGAGGCTGTGAGTGTTTGGATGCAAGGGAAAGATTCCTGTGAAGGACTCCTTGTGAATATGACCCATTCAGAGGGCCAGCTTCAGAATACCCTGGAGTTCATGTTGAAGAGTAACAAACAAGCTTTAATAGGTGTACAGATATTTTTGTTGATTAGTTTTGTCATTTTTGTAATGCTGTTTCAGTTAAATAAACACGATTTTTTTTATGTGTGTCAGTGTTGTGTTGTGTGTGATCGTCTCAAAGAAATGCAACAGCGTTCACTCTCATGGAATGATGATTTATTTAAAAAAAACTAAAACAAAACATTGAGTGTATTCAGTCTGTCGGATCCTCACACTTCTGTTTCTTAGGATTTGGCTCTTCTGAAACATCTACGGAGGAAAAGAAACATTTTAGCACAGCTGTGTACCGTGTATGTTTTTATTTCATGTTTTAATACTGCTGCCCAATGACACCAGTAAATGTGAGAGTCTCTTACCACTGTCTCGAGTGTGTGTAGAGTATAGGACCCCTCTCGGCAGTGTAAAACTGACACACATCATCTCCTTATTGGGTGCCACATTCCTCACCAGGTGCACAGAACACTGTCCTTGCAGGGAAGTCTTTAAACTCGCCTCCGCCCTCTCCACTACATCCCTCTGAGCGTCATCTTCCTTGGAGAACCCGTAGCAATGCACCTGAGGCAGGTTGTCAAGACTCTGGTCTGGCTCCGGGCCCAGCAGACCTCTGAAGGCATCGAGAAACTCGAGAGCCAGTGCTGGGAGATTCATCACCACATGAATCTTTTGTGATCCCTTCATTAGAGCAGGCAGACGCTCCTGTACAGGTCCCCGGATGAAGTCCCGTCCATCCATGTTAAATGATGTTATGTTTCGGTCAACCTTGTTGAGTTTAGCATTGTGCTGGAGCCAACGGAAGGACTCTGGGTTTAAGTCGTTAGCGAGGACCTCGCAGCCTCGACGGGCCGCTGGGATCGCGAACGGACCGACCCCGGCGAAAACATCCACTACGGTATCGCCACGCTGAAGAAGGGAAACGATGCGCTCGTGTTCGGTGCTCAGTCGAGGGTTCCAGTACACGCGAGAGAAATCAAATTCGTAAAACACGCCATTCTCACGTACCTAAAAGAGGAAAAAATGTAGATTACAGACAAATGTATCTTTGAAAACTGACGTAACTGAATATGCTGACTCTATCAGATGAACTCACTTTTGCTACCATGTTACTCTCTCCTGCCAAAACCTCCATTTGGAAGTTTCTATAAGTGGAATCAATGGTGTTGGTCTTGTTGACCACGCAAGTAATTCCTGGGTTCTTATCTATGATTACTTGACCTGGAACAAAACACAAGAAGCCCATAAAAAGATTTAAACATCAAGGGATAGTTGACCCAAAAATAAAGATTCTATAATTTAGTCACCATGTCGTTCCAAACTAGGGTTATTAAACTTAAAACTGTTTAAAACATTTTTGTTAATTGAAATAAAGCTGAAATAAAATAAAATATAAATATTAGATGAAAAACTTAAACTGAATAAAAATTAGAAATACTGCCTTGACAACTAATCGAAATAAGTTGAAGAACCAAAAAAAAAAAACCGAAATATAAACAAACTAAATAAATATAAACGGAAAAAATATAAACTAAAACTGAAAAAAACATTTAAAAGTAGACAAAAATAAAAATTACAAAAGCACATTAAACTAAAAAAGCAATCAAAACTAAAACCTGGAAAAATAAATATAAATATATATAATCATTATTAATATTTAAAAATACATTTAAAAAAACTAAAATAGTATATAAATAATTCTAAAATAACACAGTTGCAAACCTGTAATGACATTCTTTCTTCTGTAGAACACAAATTAAGAAATTTTGAACAATGTTGGCAACAAAATTGGACCCCACTGATTTTCATTTTATGGACAAAAGACACTGACACATTTTCAAAATATCTCTTTTTGTGTTCCACAGAACAACAAAATGCATACAGGTTTGAAATGACATGAAGGTAAGTAAACAATGACAGAAGTTGATTTATTCATTCATCATATCTTCTCACCAATCAGTTTTCTGTAGGGGAGCTGGTGGTCTCTCAGGTTCATGTGGGCAATGTGGCCCACTCTACTAAATCCTGATGTCACATCCTGTCCTTCAGGAAGTACAGCTCGCAGTATCTCCTCACTCTTAAGGTTCTCATAGGTGAGTTTCAATTCATACTTCTGGATCTCCTGAGGCACCCCATATGCTTTCAGAGCTTCTGCCTCCTCACTGCCAAACGAATCTGCAGATGTAATGCTGTTTGTGTCCAATAGCAGCAGCCGATGTTCTCCTTCACTACTGTCTTTATTCCCATCTTCTCTGTGTTCCTCAACAACCCGTTTGAGTCCTGGCCTCTGTAGAGCCACTTTCTTCAAACTCTTCACCACTTTGTTGAGAACATTGGTTGGTATCCGTATGGCAGGAACACTGACTGTCTGACTGAAAGCTGCTCGGTCCAGTTCTGTCATGCCCCGGACTGTTGGAGGGGGCTTGTAGAGCCCCACATCAGTCTGTGAATGGTCAGTCATGGCTTTCTGAGACTGGACAAGAGTGGAGAACTGGAGGGATATTCTTGCAAATTGGTTTACTTTCTGAGACAGAGAGACACAACTGCGATGTTTCTGCAACAGGAACAAAAGTCTGCCAGATCTGTTGGTCAAAGAGAGAGAGATAAAGTACAAACGTGTCTAATGAGACAAAAAGAAGAATTTGCAACCTTTTCGTTCATTCATTTACAAAACAATTTAAATAAATGCACATTTTAGCAGCAGACTGTTAGCTGCTACACTTGATAATAAACTACAAGTTTATCTGCTTATCCACAGAGCTTAAACCGTGTAATTCATTACATTCAAAACATAACTTTAAGTTTTATAATATAAACAAATTCAACTGTCACTGCTCACCCTCTCCAGCCGGCAGCCATAAGAAACACGCTTTACAGTACGTCATTTCTAAGCGACCGAGTCTTCGGCTCGTGATTGGTCTGTGACGTGAGATATAAGTGGACATGTGACCTTCTTTTTTTTTTTTTTTTTATAATCACGTGAATAGAGATGTTTACGTTTACTTGAGTCTCTTTTGGAGCCGGTGGTATGAGAGCGGGGCACATGAATTGACGGCCCGCTGGTGTCTAAAAGCGAGCAGCTGGGTTGTGGTTGTGCAGAAGAGAAACTAAACGGCGGAACATGTGGAAAAACGACGCAAACGGTAGCGTGCAGACGGGGAGCGAGTATGAGCGCATCGGAGAGGAGAGCAGACCGCTCTTAGCACAGGTAAACCACAGCCTGTCATCTCCTGATAACATTAATAATAATAATAATAAGAAGAAGAAGAAGAACAAGTGTCATTGAACGAAGGGTGTTTACATGTTTACCATGTATGTATGTACACTACCAGTCAAAATGTTTTGAACAGTAAGATTTTTAATGTTTTTTAAAGAATTCAATTCAATTATTATTATTATTACAAAACAGTTATCTTTAATAGTAAAAAATATTAAAATTTTTTACTGTTTTTGCTGTATTTTGGATCAAATAAATGCAGGCATGGTGAGCAGAAGAGACTTCTTTAAAAAAAACATTAAAATTATAGCGTTCAAAAATTTTTGACTGGTAGTGTATGTATTAATGGAAGGCCATTTCATTGTTTTGCCCAAAACCTTGCTCTGGTAAATAACTATGATTGAATGGATAATTACGACATAAAAATTCATACCTATGACAGGAAACGAAGACTTTTTTAATTAATCGTGACTCCTGACTTTTTATAATGACTAGTGTCATAATTAACACTCATGACTCATGTCTGAAGTGAAAGTGACGTGTGGCCAAGTATGGTAACCATGGAATTTGTGTTCTGCATTTAACCCATACAAGACAACGCACCGTGAACTCACACCCGGAGCAGTGTCATAATTATCATAATTCGAGCAAAGAATTTTTCCTTTTGCGGCAGAAATGTGTTCCATATGTATGTATTATATTTTATGTATTTATTATTTAATATATTATAAAATTTTATGATTTTTATGATTTTTTTCAGGTTATGTGTCAAACCTGTTATCAAAATTTTTTATTCTTGTTAAAATAATGTAAAATTCCCTGCTTCCCAGCTAAGACTAAGAAGACGAAGTTGATTTGTATAGCACAGAATTTACAAAGTATTCACAAAACATTACTTACAAAGTGCTTTACCGGGGCATAAAAAAAGAAATATTAGACATGTCAAAGTAAATTAATGTACATTATTAAAGTAAATCCAGTCTACACCAGTGTAAATTTTACATGCAGTGCTGTACTAGTATTTACAAATTAAATATATTTGGCATTCCTCTAAAACCATAAAGCTGTGTTCTTCTAATGCTTTCCGTGGAAATGCAGAGGAGTATGTGTTTTATGTCATTTGCTGCCTCATGCTTTCTAATCATTTTCACTTCATCACATGGTGATCTTATGCAGTTTTATTTTGCCTTTGCAAAGATTTCACTTCCCTTTGTGCTTTCAGTAACTTGGTGTGTAAGCAGACAGTAATGACATTCATTTTGCATACTTTTTCTCTTGCATAACGTCTTGGATCTATTTTGTCTCAGTTTGGTCCAGTGTGAGCTGATATGTTGTTGTGTAATTCCTGGTCTGTTTATCTTCCTCACAGGGTGCTCAGGCTAGAGGTGCATCCTTCTGGTCTTCTGCCTTTAATCTGATGAATGCCATCATGGGTAGTGGCATCCTGGGTCTCTCTTATGCTATGGCCAATACGGGCATCATCGGATTCGGGTACACGGACATAGTGTTTCCGATTCAATACAAGTTCAACTGTGTTGACAACTTTTGTGGCATAATCTTGATTACAACAGAAAATTGTTTTGATGCACCCCTCAGTTTTTTTAAAGCAAAATTGTGGTTCCAGTAAGGTACTTACATACATTACACATAAACAGAGACATTTTCACACAAGGATAGAAGTGAATGACTTCTGTGTAGAGAAAAATCACAAACTATATGAAACAAACATTGTTCCACAATTGCTTTCAATAGAGCTTCCCTAGTATCTGACACAGAACAGTCATTTGAGCTTGTGTTTTTTTTTTCCAACTTTCTGTTTTTAACAGTATTCTGTTGCTGGTGGTCTCAAGTTTGGCTGCTTATTCTATCCATCTCCTGCTGCTCCTCTGTGACAAGACAGGTAATATCAACTCTCACTTTTGACTTCTTCATTACCCTGCATTATCCTGTTTACCTTTCAACTTTGTTTATTTAAACCCTCACCAGGGTTATTATAGTTAACTAAAATTACACAAATCTAAACTAAAAGTTAAACAAAACTAAAACTAACTGAAAGCACCCAAAAAAATTACTAAAACGAAAAATACAAAAATTAAAAACTAATTTATAATAATGGGGAAAAAATTATACTAGTATCTCAGTGATCCTAAAATAACACTTATTCTCATAAACTCTACATCAGGTGAGAAATCTCTGCTGACAGACAGAGGAGTTGTAGGCAATTTGTAACACTGTGAAATGGCCTTTCATGATTATACATCAGGCCTCATTATTGCATATGTTTTTGTGTGCTAGGCATCAACTCTTACGAAGCTCTTGGAGAGAGAGCATTCAACAGACCTGGCAAGGTTGGTTAATATCACAGATCTAATACCTAGCTCACAATGCTTTATTTATCTGATTTTGTCTTTGTCTGAAGATTCCCTGCAGTTAAGATGTAATGATGCACTGCAATGTTTCATTTTGTTATATGAAAAACTAACTGTGTCTGTGGTCATTATCTTTGTACTCATCATAACTGAATACACTATAGAAGTAAAATGCGCCTTTTTACTCCCATAAAGCGTGTTTTTCACTTGTTTTGAGCAGATTCTTGTGGCCTGTACTATTCTCATTCAGAACATTGGAGGTGAGGTTTTCACTTTCACTTGTATTTCATTGTTTATATGGTTAAAGTCATACTACTTAGCCTTTGAACTCTAAAATTAGAGAGTCTCCCCTCTCTTTCGCTTTCATGCTCTGTTTCAATATTACTTTTAGCTTAGCAGGTTGGTCTGCAAAAAAAGTTAATAATAAGTAAAATAAAAATCTGTCTTTTCTTTCTGTCTGCCTTTCTCTGAACACTGCTTCCTAGTCACTGTGAACAGTAGTGAGTATTCTGTGTGTTATGTGGTGTTTAGTAGCAGTAAATCTCCCAAAACTACTTGACATAAAATCCATCTCACTTTCACACTGTCTTCAGAATGGCAACAACTGTGTGTTTGTGTGAGCGCAAGTGTTTTGCTGCAGTCAGGTTTTCAATCTGGATACAAGCCAATCCTTCCATCAACTATCTGTTAATCATCTGCATTTGTGTGTGTAATGTATATGTGACCATATGATATGAACTTGTGGCTGTTAGCATGTTAGTGTTAGTTTAGAATATGTAGACCGTGTGTTACTGTTCGTGGAATGGTTTGATTTTTCTGAGCATATTGGTATGCATATTTGCATCATGATGAGGTGTTATAGTGTGTGTTTGAGGTGTTGCATAGCTTGCATGTATAATGTGCTGTCGTACTCCTTCTCTAGCCATGTCCACCTACTTGTTCATCTTGAAGTCTGAAATGCCTGCTGCAATCACCGGCTTCATGAGCACCGAGACTTCTGGGTAAATAAATATATACCACACCCTCACACTTCATTCTGATAATGTGCAATGCAAGATTTCAGTGTCAATTATTTTATTTTTTTTTGTTCTCACTGAAATTTAAATTTGTCACAAAGCAACAATATTAGCAAATCAGAACATATTTAATGTTAAAAATGATCTTATCAAAAACTGGAAACCGAGCAAAGGTTTCTATTTTATATAAATGCTCAAATATTGAGCAGCACAACATTTATAATCATAAATATTAATTCAAAACTGGAAACCGAGCAACCAATAAAATGTCTCGTTTACAGTGTCAGTTGAGAGACAAAAAATCAGACTAAAATGAAAGATACAATACCATTTAAAAGTTAGTAAGATATTTTTAAATACTTATATTCAGCAAGGGTGCATTAAATTGATTAAAAGTGACAGTAAAAATAATTATAATGTTGCGAAAGGTTTCTATTTTATATAAATGCTAAAATATTGAGCAGCACAACATTTATAATCATAAATATTAATTCTTGAGCAGCAAATCAGCATATTAGAATGATTTCTGAAGGATCATGTGACACTGAAGACTGGAGTAATGTTGGAGTAATGTGAAGACTGTTAAAAATTCAGCTTTGCCATCACAGAAATAAATTAAATTTTAAAATGTATTAAAATAGATTTTTTTAACTGTAGTTTTAATTTAAAAAAATTCACAAAAGACTTCTTTCAAAAGCATTTAAAAATCTTACCGCCCCCAAAATTTGAATGGTAGTAGTACATATGGTTGATCACAACAAATATGATTTACATATCCCAAAATCGGAGGGGAAAAGTTTTACATCTTGAATACATTATAAGTCAAGTTAGAAACACGATTCAAGAACAGAGATAGAAGGGGACACTTTCACACCAGGTCATTCACTGACTGGCAGAAACACACTCTTTCTCTCACTTCTCTGACTTTAAGCGAGTTTCCGAAAGAGAGAAAAGAGCAAATATTCCAGAGTAAAGAATGTAACGATCATTATTTTATTATCCGCTGTTCTGAGCTGTGGTTCAACTGTGCCCCGTCCCCACGCAGCTGGTTTGCATTAAAGGTCCGTTCATGTAAATCTCGCACATATGTTCCGCCCAACGAGAGTCGTGCCTGCTCAAGATCCCCTTTACCAGCACAATTACTGTGACCAGACCCAGACACACACAAACATCACTACTCCATCTCTCTGGGAGGAGCAAAAATCACAAAGCGGCCACAGTATAAACTTTAGTCATTTACTGTAAAATAACATTTTTCTTTCAGTGGAGTAATTTATCTTCATTTCTTCAAGTGGATCAGTTAGGCTGTCTAGTACCTCCCTGTTGTTAAGACAGAACCACAGGAGATCAACTCAAGATCTCTCTCACACACCAACCTGTTCAAGTTTCCGTCTCCCAGTTCAAACAACATACATACACATTCACATGACTTATTTTTTCACATTTTTGTGGAAACCATTTTTCAGGATTCTTTAAAGAATAGAAAGTTCAAAGAACAGCATTTAGTTGAAATTGTAATAGTAATATAGTAATATAATAAAAGTATAAATGTCTTTAAAAATCTTACTGTTCTCAAACTTTTCATTGGTACAAAATGAAAGCGATAATAGAGACAAAATAATAAATAAAAAATATATAATAAAAAGGTATTATCATCTACTTATTATAATTAGTAATTTATAATTATCATTTTAAAATGTTTTTTTCTTTACATTTGTGCTTTTTATCTTATTAAAACAATAAAATAATTTAAACTCTTAGCAAGATGTTTGTCTACACTGAGTTGGTGAAAGTAAATAGACTGATCTGATCCTCATATTCAGTAGTCTAAGTTCTCTCTTTAAATATTTTATTTTATTTTTGCTCTGTCTTATTAATGTAAGAAAGTGAGCACTGATTCAGGAGTACTTGGACAACGAGAGAGAATCTGTGGAGGAATTTCTGGCATTAGATGTGGGGATTTCCAGAATTGCAATGTTTTAAGGTTGATTTGGGAAGCAGACTAGTGTTTTGTGATTGATATCACATCCATGGGTTTAAAACACTCAAGAATGTGGTAGACTTGTGCCGGTATTCGGTAATGCGATATATCACGGTTTTGAGCTTTCTATTCATCAAACAATCCTGAAAAATGTATCGCATTTTTGGCAGAAATATTTTTACAACACTGTTTTCAACATTGATAATAAGAAATGTTTCTTAAGCAGCAAATCAGCATATTAGAATGATTTATGAAGGGTCATGTGACACTAAAGGCTTGAGTGATGGCTGCTGAAAATTCAGCTTTGCCATCACAGGAACAAATTACATTAAAATATAAATATATGAAATACAATAAAATAAAAAGTTATTTTAAATTATAATAATATTTCACAGTTTTACTGTTTTTGATTTAAAAAAAAAAAAGTAGAATTGGTGAGCTTAAGAGACTAAAACAATAAAAAGAAATCTTACTGACCCTGGGTGGATATGAAAAGGTGTGTATGCCTTTACTGTGTGCCATTTTGTCATGCATTTTTTTCTGTCCTTCTTAGAAAGTGGTTTGAGGATGGTGTTACACTATTGATTTTAGTGACTCTAATTGTAGTGTTGCCATTGGCTCTACTTCCTAACTGCTGAAAATTCAGCTTTGCCATCACAGGAACAAATTACATTAAAATATAAATATATGAAATACAATAAAATAAAAAGTTATTTTAAATTATAATAATATTTCACAGTTTTACTGTTTTTGATTTAAAAAAAAAAAAGTAGAATTGGTGAGCTTAAGAGACTAAAACAATAAAAAGAAATCTTAGTGACCCTGGGTGGATATGAAAAGCTGTGTATGCCTTTACTGTGTGCCATTTTGTCATGCATTTTTTTCTGTCCTTCTTAGAAAGTGGTTTGAGGATGGTGTTACACTATTGATTTTAGTGACTCTAATTGTAGTGTTGCCATTGGCTCTACTTCCTAAGATTGGTGAGTGTGATTTTTTTTTTTTGAGTGACTGAGTGTCAGTTTTTTTTCTGTATTTCTGTTTATTTCTGTTGTCTGTAATTATTCTGTACATGTGTGAGAGAGTGTGTATCAGTGGTTTCTATCTCCTCTTCAGGTTTCCTGGGATACACCAGCAGTCTCGCATTCATCTTCATGTTGTTCTTTACTGTAGTGGTGAGTTGTTTTCTCTCTCTTTCTCTCCCTCTCTCTCTCTTTCCCATGTTGATGTTTTCATCTCTCACACAGGTGGTGGTGAAAAAATGGTCCATTCCCTGCCCTCTGCCAATTAACTCTACTGTGAGCTTGGTAAAGACCACACACATACACCCTCACAGCCGGACCACTTGCCCAAACACCCCACGTTAATACCCAAAACAACTTGGGCAGCTCCAGAACAATATAAAATTTAGCTGCGTTTATTTATTTAAATGTAGCTATAGAACCTCCTCATAACTTCATAACTCCTCAATTTTTTTATCACAACAGACTTAAGGCTAAAGGGTTGTTTTTCAACAGTCAGATATTAGTTCTTTTTCTTTCTTTTTTTTTTACTTCTCTAGGACTCTTTACTTTTCAGTTGATTTGTATGAAAAGGTTTTAATGAAGTGAGACCAGGTTTAGTTTTAGTTTTTTTTTTTAATTAAAGATGGCCTTTAAAACCTTTTATACGTTTTTGTTTTTTTATTTGTTTCAGTATAGTTTAGTTAGTTATTTTTCACTTGTTTCTCACAACAAATATAGATGTGATAGCTGGCATGGTGCTAAGTTATAAACAGTCATTACTCTCAGATATTTTGTGCAATCTGATTGGATCCAGTCAATCAGAAACAGGATGTAGATTTTTTTTTTAAAATAAGGGAAGTGGTCTTTGACCTCTTGAGCCAGAGGTCAAAGCCTTTATTTATAACAGTGTGCCGATATTCAGCTGCATATAATGTGATACCAGAGAGCGTTTTTTCATTCTGTGGCTGTCCTGATTTCATTCTAATCTTCATATTCACATTAATTTTCTTTTTCTATCCCCAGAGCTTAAATACCTCTGAATGCACCCCACAGACGTTTGTGATCTCTAGTAAGGTGAGTGTGTGTGTGTGTGTGTGTGTGTGTGTTT
>NW_015626033.1:659759-663367 GCF_001515625.1 Sinocyclocheilus rhinocerous | reverse complement strand
GAGAAAGGAGAGCTATGTTTTGATTTCAAGATCACTTTGCAGGACTATTAGAAACCCAAATATTAGTTGTAATATTATAGCATAACCACACACACATCAGGAGGGTGAGAAATGACTGTGTGTGTGTGTGTGCATTACAGAGTGCTTATGCCGTCCCAACAATGGCTTTCTCCTTCTTGTGCCATACGGCAGTTTTACCTATTTACTGTGAGTTACACAGGTTAGTTCACTCATTGCTGTTCTTTCTGTGCATCTGCCACTTATATAGCCTGTTGTTGCCTTATTATATGCATTTATGTATGTTTTTCAGACCCACAAAGCAGAGAATGCAGAGAGTGGCGGATGTCAGCATCTTTCTTAGTTTTGTGATGTATCTGATCTCTGCCCTGTTTGGATACCTCACCTTCTATAGTAAGAACGTTGCTCAAGCTACACAGTCCCACAATGCAACACTTGACATGACCTTACATTTTTAGTTCCAACGAAGGAGTTGGAAAAAAAAAACTAAGACTAAAACTAAAAACATAAAGGAAATTTTCATGACTTGAAATAAAATAAACATCAGCTGAAATAAAATCTAAAAATAAAGCTGATTTTATTTCAGCTAGCTGCCAAAGCAACATTTCTCATTTTCATTAAGTTTAACTTGTGTGACAGGGAGATTTTTTAAAAGATTAAATGATGAGGAAGATAAATGGATTGTTCTGATCAAATGTTCTTTATTCGCAGCACATGTGGAATCTGAGCTGTTGCTAGGATATGACACCTACCTACCGCGGGATGTTGTGGTGATGTCAGTGCGCCTTGCGATTTTATTGGCCGTTCTGTTCACCGTGCCGCTCATTCACTTCCCAGTAAGTCAAACGCCAGACTGTGAACTATTTAAGTAAGAAATTCAGAAAACACATCCTCTCTCCTTTTCTCTCAGGCACGTAAAGCGCTGTTGATGTTATGCAGGGGAGAGAGGGAGTTCTCCTGGCTCTTTCATTCGCTTTCCTGTTTTTTCGTCCTCACTCTTGTGCTGCTGCTCGCTATTTTCGTCCCTGACATTAGGAATGTCTTTGGTGTGGTGGGTGAGTGTGTGTCCATACGCTCAGTGTGTGTTTCACTGGTTAGTTCAATGTGTTTATGTGTGTGTCTGCATACCTTTTCTTATGTGATTCTAGGTTCTACGACCTCCACATGTTTGCTGTTTGTGTATCCTGGAATGTTTTATTTGAGAATCAGCTCTGAGCCAATCAGATCTCTCAATTCAGCAGGGGTATCTAAAGTCTCACATACATTTAATAATACATGCATGACTTCCTTTGCAGAAGACAGCTGATTTTGAGTGAATTTCTTACATTTGTTTTTATACACTACTGTTCAAAAATGGGGTCAGTAAGATTTTTTTTATTTTTTTTTATGTTTTTGAAAGAAGTCTCACCAAGGCTTAATTTATTTGATAAAAAATGCAGTAAAAACAGTAATATTGTGAAATATTATTACAATTTAAAATGACTGTTTTCTATTTTAATATATTTTAAAATGTAATTTATTCCTGTGATGGCAAAGCTGAATTTTCAGCAGCCATTACTCTAGTCTTCAGTGTCACATGATCCATTCTAACATGCTGATTTAGTGCTCAAATAACTTTTTTAAATTGTTATCAATGTAAAAAAAAAAACATAATACATTTTTTTCAGGATTCTTTAATGAATAGGAAGTTTCATAGCATTTATTTGAAATCTTTTGTAACCTTTATAAATGTTTACTATCATTTATGATCGATTTAATGCATTCTTATGGAATACAAATATTAATTAAAAAAATGTACTGTCCCCAAACCGTTGGACCTTTTTAATGTCTGACTTGGATGACTTTACATGTTTTTCTTTGATAATGTGTTTTTGTTTTGTTTTTTAAACTTGATATGTTAATTATTTTGTTGATACTATTTTGCTTTCTTTAGTTTTCTTCCCATAAGCATCTTTTCCAACTTTCTCTTTTCATTCTAGGCGTTTTTTCTGATGGTGATTGGTCTGGTTGTGGGTGTGCTGAGCCTGTGTGTCATCATTGTCTCCTGGGTTCAAGGTCCTTGACCTTTGACATCATGTGGGACGTATTGCACGAGTTGTGAGCTCAACTCATCCTCCCGTGAAGAGAAACCATATTTTGCAGGTGACACACCAAGCAGAGACTCTTTTCTGAAGCAAATTAAGGGAATCCCAATGAGATGAGCCTGTGCTCTTATGACAAATCTCATGTTCTCATAGCACTGTTATGACACTTGAATACTGAACAGAGGCACAATCAAATTCAAAACATCCAGCAGAGCACTGAAATGCATATTATGTCTGAATGACAGGAGAGTTTGACTATCTTTGAATCAGATGGTTGCTGTCATCCATTGAAAGGCAGTTGGGACCAATGAATGAGGGAACTGCACTGCCGATTTTACAATAACTGAATGTGAGATATTAGATTTATACAGATGTTTAATGAATTGGAAAAGCTGCTTGTCTGACTCAAAAAAAGAAGCTCTGATTTAATGATTAGCCACTGTCTTTAGAAGTCAAAAACTTTGTTTTTTTTTAGATTTTCAGAACTTTCAGGATATTTATTCTCCAACACACTAATCCCAAAGATTTTCTGTTGATTCAATTTAGAATTCAAAATGTTCCGTCTATTTTCTGTTTTAAAGAAAGAAAGAAAAAAAAAATACATTGAAAATATACAAAAGTGTAT
Source organism: Sinocyclocheilus rhinocerous (assembly GCF_001515625.1). Taxonomy (NCBI): domain Eukaryota; kingdom Metazoa; phylum Chordata; class Actinopteri; order Cypriniformes; family Cyprinidae; genus Sinocyclocheilus; species Sinocyclocheilus rhinocerous. The sequence goes on along the minus strand of NW_015626033.1, from coordinate 660,640 downwards.
TTTTTTGTACCATCACAACCCTGTTTACATGTCCAAAAGGACAATTTTGATGTATTTTTGTGTGAATTTCGATAAATAAAGGGAAATAAGAATTAAAACTGGTTTCTCACTGACTCATGTACTGTGGCATCTGGAATGGAGTCTGTGATCCATGTTTAGTCTAAGAGATCCAAGCATTAATGTGTGTTTTTGCTGGTTTGCACGTGAGAAAGATTGATAGACAGGCTGATTTTTCTTCATTGATTTGGACAGCGGGTTCTCTGTATGTCAGATAATGGAAAACAAATGCTCTCTCTGTGTGTGTGTGTGTGTAGGCTCTGGCCTTTGCTCTCTCCTGCTGTTTCTAATATGCTGCATTAGCTTGAGAGGCCGCCCAATGTAAGGCAGTCTGTAACACACATACACACAAGCACACGTGCACAACCTTACATGTACTTAGTGAAATCTGGTAGTTTTGTTATTCTTGAGGTGTGTAATTAAAGCAACATTCATCTTGTGGCTCAGGATAAAAAACAACAACTGATTTGTGCTACATGGATACCTTGACTGACATCACCAATCACATGAAGAAACCATGGCATAGTATGATTTAGTGGATATTTTTTATACAATACAAAACAATTTTATTTATATAGCACAGTTTAAAAACAACCGGAGTTGAGCAAAGTGCTTTATAACACTATACCAACAATAGGCAAATTAAAACAGCTGTAAAACAAAATAATACATTAAATATACACAAGCTGTAAAAATGTGTGGCGTTCCTGAGAACAAAGTCAAAGACAGTTTGTCATGGGATATCGAATGCCAACGAGAATAAATAGGTCTTTTATAGTAGTGCAGAGGATTGGTACCTCACAAAAACATGTCATGTTTTACCG
>NW_015626033.1:645689-656267 GCF_001515625.1 Sinocyclocheilus rhinocerous | reverse complement strand
TTCTTTTTTAGAATTTTTAATATTCTTTAAAAAATAATTTAATTACTATAATACAGTATGTTATAGTAATACAGCTAAATACTGCTGACTTTTTAAAACAAATAAATACAACAAATATAATGGATAAATACAATTTAAATAATATATTGTATTATTATTATTTTTTATATAGAGATCCATCCGTTTACTTAAAATGTCAGGGTTTGCAAGTCAAATGCATGAGTAGAAGACATTTAAAAATCATTTCTGGGCCTTTTCAGTAAACATGTATGAAGAAAAAGCCTTTAAAACAACATTTCATGCTAGGTTTAAATTAGTGGAAAATGAGATCCACTGCTCTTGGGTATCGGGCAAGAGTTATGTCTCTTTTCAGCCTTAATTCAAGCCTGCAGTGATAGCTTTACCTTCAGACCACAGTCCATATTCACACACACCAACAGAAACATCTGCTGACTGTTAACCGCTGCCTACAGAAGGTGATTTTGCTGTATGTCTGTCTGATTAAAAATACATTGAAAATATACAAAAGTGTATTTTTTTGTACCATCACAACCCTGTTTACAAAAGGACAATTTTGATGTATTTTTGTGTGAATTTCGATAAATAAAGGGAAATAAGAATTAAAACTGGTTTCTCACTGACTCATGTACTGTGGCATCTGGAATGGAGTCTGTGATCCATGTTTAGTCTAAGAGATCCAAGCATTAATGTGTGTTTTTGCTGGTTTGCACGTGAGAAAGATTGATAGACAGGCTGATTTTTCTTCATTGATTTGGACAGCGGGTTCTCTGTATGTCAGATAATGGAAAACAAATGCTCTCTCTGTGTGTGTGTGTGTGTAGGCTCTGGCCTTTGCTCTCTCCTGCTGTTTCTAATATGCTGCATTAGCTTGAGAGGCCGCCCAATGTAAGGCAGTCTGTAACACACATACACACAAGCACACGTGCACAACCTTACATGTACTTAGTGAAATCTGGTAGTTTTGTTATTCTTGAGGTGTGTAATTAAAGCAACATTCATCTTGTGGCTCAGGATAAAAAACAACAACTGATTTGTGCTACATGGATACCTTGACTGACATCACCAATCACATGAAGAAACCATGGCATAGTATGATTTAGTGGATATTTTTTATACAATACAAAACAATTTTATTTATATAGCACAGTTTAAAAACAACCGGAGTTGAGCAAAGTGCTTTATAACACTATACCAACAATAGGCAAATTAAAACAGCTGTAAAACAAAATAATACATTAAATATACAAGCCCTGCAGTGATTGCTTTACCATTAGACCACAGTCCATATTCACACACACCAACAGAAACATCTGCTGACTGTTAACCGCTGCCTACAGAAGGTGATTTTGCTGTATGTCTGTCTGATTTCTTTCATGCCAATTGGCCCTTTCATTCTGACATCTGCTTTTTTCCCTGGACTTCTTTTTTCTGCATCTCTGTTCTTCTCCTTCCTCCTGAATTGATTTTCATGCTCGATCAGTAACCGTGCTCCCTGTGTCACAGACATCCAGTAAATCATTCTGAAGACTCTGTTAGGAAGATACAAACACACATCCAATCACACACACTACCGTACTTACCTCTATAGTGACATTTGAGTGTTTTCTAAGATTTTTCTCCTCTTTTGTCATTCTCTCTGCCCTCTAAAACCTCGAATTCTGCTCTGACGCCTGGTCGGAGCTGAGACCACATCACATCTGGAGTTCATTTTACTCAAACACACACACACTTACCCTGCCCTGTGTCACACACTTTCTCCTCTGCTTTAAAACGGTTCTGTCCTCTCTGCTCGCTCTCCCTGTCACTCTTTTTAAACTCGTCTCTCCAAACACTCACTCCATCATTCACTCTCAATTTCTTTCTCTGATTTTTGTTTTTCTTCTTTTATGCCCTCCTGCCGCAGCTGTTGCCATTCCCAAACACTGAGTAATAATACCAGCAAGAAAACACACACTCACACACACTTTGGCCTTTCACCCATAAATACCTCACCCACATTTCGATGAGTCGCACGGCCTGACATAGAGTAGCAGCAGTCAGGTATAGTTTTTGAGCTTCAGTGAACAAGTAAGCTTGCATGACTCTAGAATGGAGAGACTGGGGCTAGATGTCACATAGGGATGCAGATATATCTAAGTAACTATGAGGTTTTGTGTGAAAAGTTTAACTTTAACTGTGTTTTCTGGATAAGGATGGGGCAAGTTGTTTATGTTTTACATTACTGTCTTTAAATGCAATATTGTTTTTTATTTTATTTATTTTACTTATTTTATTTTATTATTTTACTTTACATGTGTGTACAAAGAAATTATATATAATATTGTTGCATAATTATTTAATATATAATATAATATTTTTTTATTCTATATAATTCATATATAATTTTTGTATGTTTTTTAAAAGAAATTAAAGAACTTAACACTTTTATTCATCAAGGATGCATTAAATACAATTATATATTGTTAAATTATTATATTATATTATATTATTATAAACTGTTTACATGATGTACCTAATCCAGACTTTCTCACTTGCAACCATCAAAAATACAGCTAGTTCTACTATGGTTTATGGTATGCTGCCTTGTGACCAGACACAAAAAACACCAGAGGCCCACTATACACACACATGTCCTGAAATGCACATTTGCTGTGTTCTGAACACATACTCACACACTGCATGAGTGCATGAACTGCCAGATTTCAATAAAACCACTGTGACCAGAACAGTTCTGTTCATCAAAATGGCCTGAGTTTAAACTCTCCCACACTGCGCTCCAGGTGAAAAGGGCAGTTCTTTAATGAAGACTCAGGAGGGGACTAACCATGAAGACCATTAAAGGTGATTTGGTGCTGAATACATCTTTTAATACTGTTTCATACCACAAAAAACTCGAGAGAGAGATGCTGAGATACAAGGGCATGGCAGCTGGAACAACAAAGTCACAGGACAACTTATGGCAACACTACAAAGCCATCCATTAAGAAATTGAACGTACGTTTGAAAAATACACGTATGCCTGATGGTTAAATAATTAAAGCTGCAGTAATGTTGAGCATTAGCGTCTCCTGCTGGCTAAGACTGGTGCTACACCAGAAGCTCCACCAAAGCTCAGCATCCCATAGAACAGTTCATCACCTAAGGTCTGAGATTCACCACATCACCATAAGACCACTGACACCGGACAGAGAAGAGAGTGTTTGGAGTCTTCCCTTTGACTGTTTCATACCACAAAAAACTCGAGAGAGAGATGCTGAGATACAAGGGCATGGCAGCTGGAACAACAAAGTCACAGGACAACTTATGGCAACACTACAAAGCCATCCATTAAGAAATTGAACGTACGTTTGAAAAATACACGTATGCCTGATGGTTAAATAATTAAAGCTGCAGTAATGTTGAGCATTAGCGTCTCCTGCTGGCTAAGACTGGTGCTACACCAGAAGCTCCACCAAAGCTCAGCATCCCATAGAACCAGCTGGAAAAGAGATAGAGAGAGGTCAAAGGTCACATCTGACACCAGTGAGCCTTTCATCTAGAGACTTTATAGAACTCTATCAGAGCCCACACACACTCAACCCGTTTTGTTTACACACACACACACACACACACACACACACACACATTAGTTCAAGCATTTATTCAAGCAAGTTCAAATTTAGACTATTCAATACATAACTTGTATAAATGTAATACTAATAATGATTATGTAATACATATTCTCATTATATATGTATGTATTTATTTGTTTGCTGATTTAATTGTTTGCTGATTTAATTATCTAGGCATTAAAAAAGCTGATGATGTTAATTATTTATTTAATGTACAATGTATTGTACATAAGTACATTTATTTAATGTACATTTTATTTTATATTTAATTATTTGTTTATTTATAATAACTTCAAATGATATTTGCACATCATTTAATACTTAACGAATTTAATAATTTTAACTGTAATGCCTTCGTGAAACTCTAGTGCGTTTGAAAAAGTCTGCCGAAAGGTGGCGGTATTTCTATATGCTCGCAATAAAACAGGTGTGTTTTCATTTTCAACCGAATTCCGTATGCAGGTACTTCAGAGATGGTCCACCCGTGGCTTTGTTTAAAGAACAATATCTGGACAGTTTCTCTGCAGTTTCCTCAGCGCCCTGTCGCTCAGTTTGTCCGGCTGAAATAGAGCACTTAGAAGTTTTTACACAAAGATTTGTTTGACACGGGTCCAAAATTCAGCAAATATGGACGGACTGTGAAAGTGTCAAGGAAAACTTTGCAAAGGCGACATCGTAATAACTCAACTAACGGATAAAACTGAAAGGTTTAAAGACATAGCGAGAGAAAAACATTTATTATTGTGACTGAGTCCCTTGAGGGAGACGCGTAATCAGGCGTGAACTCCTTCACTTCCCCATTCTGCCCACTCGCTTCAGTCCTTCCGCAAAGCAGGTGGTTCAAACAGCGCTTTGTGTACAGGCTTTTAGCTTGTGTGCGTTTGTGCATGTACACTTGCCCATTTAAGTGATATCATGTCCAACAGTCACTAAGTCAGTTAGGCTAATAGGCTTAGATTTGCTAAGCTCGAGGTTAGAGGACACCATGAAGTTTAACGGGTATCTGAAGTTGCGCATCGGCGAAGCGGTGGACCTGAAGCCAACGACCACCTCTATGCGACACGCCGTGATGTTCAACAAGGCGAATCAGACCCTGGACCCGTACATCGTAGTGAAGGTGGACGAGTATAAGATTGGACAGACGCACACCAAGCAGAAAACCAACATGCCCACTTATAACGAGGAGTTCTCCGTTAACGTCAATAACGGCAAGCAAGTAGAGCTGGCCATTTTTCACGACGCACCGATTGGGTACGATGACTTCGTGGCCAACTGCACCATCCAGTTTGGTGATCTGATGAAGAGCACGAACAGAGAGGAGTCATTTGAAGGATGGGTGAGGAATGTTTACCATACAGCTGCTTTTCCCTCACCTGATCACACACTGCGTCTTTCTTAAGTGGGCTATTGTGAGAAATTGCTTTGCTTTAAGTTGATGGAGATTTGTTTTCCACATGTATTTTGACACATGACACTTTGAATCATATAGCCTAGGTTGAAAAGTTCTGAAATAACAAGGTATGTTTGCTCTGATGGGGCAGACAGGGAGCATATCTGGATAGAGGTGTTGTCCTATAGCCTACAGAATAGAGGTGAGACTCTGAGTAAAGTTTTAGATGATGATGTTATTATGCATCTGGTGGCATTGGAGAGATTTGTGTTTGTAGAAAAGTGCATGTTGATTACAAGTCCAGAATGCAAAACAGTATTTAGTACAGTACTTAGGTGGACACCAAAGACGAATCACATAATGAAAGACAGCGATGGACTAAACTGTCAGCATACTAGAATACAAAATAGAAGAGTCTGGGGAGTGTTGTAATGTTATTTCAACGTCTGTTTTTTTTTTGTGCTGTATGTCTGAAACTTTGATACAATATTATCATATTTGCCAACTGTAAATTAAAGAAGTTTCGAAATCTGATGCTTTTAATATTAGAATTAAGTAAATAAATTAACATCAGGTACAAAGAATGCCATTGTTACAATCGACCCCACGTCCAGGACACTTGTAACGCTACTTGAAAACATGTTAAACTGTATGCATGATTTTATTATGGTTATTGAATTTACTAATTTAAAGTAATTGTCATCCCCCCCCATCTCCATACCACACACACCTATCATCCTACTTTTAATTTGAAACATTTTGATTGAAAACTTACATTCATGCATTTGGCAGACTAAAGAGTTTACTTAAAGTATTAATTTTATCAGTTCAACCATTCCTTACGAATCAAACCATGATATTGGCATTGCTAGCACCATGCTCTACTGTTTGAGCCACATGACTGCTATGAAACTGTAAACATTTAAGAATTTTAATTCAAGACAGCAATTGAAAACAATAAGTATATGTGAAACAGGCCAATGCACACATCGGTTTGGTTTTAAAGTTTATTAGCTTGTTTTATCACAGTTGTGGCAAATGTGGCCTGTTTGATTTTGTGCAATCTTTGTGTCTTCAGTAGAAAAGCACATTAGAAACCCTCTCCATCTGCAGCTATGATATTTCTGTTATTTCTTTAAATGTATTTTATTAAAAACTAGTGTTACAAGCCATGAAAAGCTTGTGTTATTTATTACATTTAGTGAAAATCAGCCTATTTAGGTTGATGTTGTTCAAATACAATAGTGATTTCATCCCTGTTGTTCATTTCTAATTGGCTTAACTGGTATTACAGCACTCCCTAGTTTCCCCTAAACCTCACACTGTTGGTTTTGTTGCATTATATTGTGTTGTGTTCCTTTTGTCATGCTTTGTTGCATTGCATTGTGTTCTTTTGTTTGTTTTGTTCTGTTGTATTTTATTGTTGTGTTTTTCTTTGTTTATTCTCTTTTATTTAGTGCTGTTGTGTTTTTTCCTTGTGTGTGAACAGCAGACTTGTAGAGGTTATGAGTGTTATCATCTTCCACCATCATCAGTGTGGGTTCACACTTACACCCATATGTCCAACAGTGCAACAATGCTCACTGATCCAGAATCAGGCCTTTGACTGCAGCTCTAGACACAGATCCTGATGCATGATCAGAGGTTAATGAAAGCAAGTCGGGGCTTAATGCACAGTCAGTCAACACAATTTGGACTCAGAGTTTGAGCTCTCAGACTCTCCGTCGGATGGTTGCAGCTAAGACCAGCTGAAACATCTTGCTCTGTGGTTTTAGCATCTTCTGTGGTTTAGGCACCACAATTTCCATGTCTACACTGCCTTCAGAGCTAGTTCATATCAGTGTGTTAACTCAACACTGCTGCACTGTTGAGGACACAGTAGTTGTAAAACACTTGTTGTCAGCATTTCAGTGACCAGGCTGAACATGCACATGCAAATCATCTTGCTTGTCCTCAGCAGAAGTGGTGAAGGTCTTCTTGTAACCTTATTATTCAGCTCAAGTACTATTAGTTCTCCTTTCCCAGAATGCTTATGCACAGGGACATTATTTTTAGAGTGAACATCTTGTTTTTACTGTACATGTCCTGAACATTTGTTAATTTAGTGAACAGTAATATGGAGATACACTTTATTATTAGCCTCAAGGTTATTTTAGCTTCAACTTATACTGTATGTATAAGGGAAAGTGCATACTTTAAATGATTTTAAATGACTTTAAATTAAACGTTTTTACATATAATCTCAGTTTATATGATTTCAACACTGATAATAATAATAGTAATGTAATAAAATAACAGTAATGTTTCTTGAAGACTGGAGTAGTGACTGCTGGAAATTCAGCTTTGCCATCACAGAAATAAATAACATGTTGAAATAAATCAAAACATTATATTTCCCAATATTACTGTTTTTATTGTATTTCTGATTAAATAAATGCAGCATTGGTGAACGTAAGAGACTCCGAAACATTTTTAAAATCTTACCAGCCTTAAACTTTTAAACGTTATTGTACATCTGATCAACTTCTATTGGGTTCCAGATGAAATTCAGTGGACTTCAGAGATACACGGCCCCATTTTTATTGATTCTGCAGCTGTAGGTCACAGAACCGCTAATTAATGATACTCTGCTTTTATTTTATCTGGGATGTGGGCGTTTTGTGCCAAGTTTCAGTGTATGTATTTGTTTCTGTGTAGAGCCTCAGGCTTTTGGGACTGATGGTATGTGAAACCTGCAGTTCAAAACAGCACACACACAAGTAAGAGTGTGTTTGCGTGTGTATGAGCTTCCCTATATGGGAACTGCCTCTAGGAATCCAGCAGTTTCTGTTATGCTATTTTATCAGTGAGTGAAACTAGCATCAAAAGTATATAAAATGGAAGTTGTGTGTATTGGAGATAGTGTATTGACACACACTCTGTCATAGTCTGAATTTTTCTGCTTTCAGTTTTAACCAAATGAAAAGAAGTATGACTGGTGGAAAAAATATTCAGCCGAACTCTATTGAAAGTTGCTAAAGCAAAATAGTTTAAAAATAACTAAATTAATCTAAATTAATTTAGTCCATATGTGACAAAGAAAAGGGCATACTGTATGCTAATTATGGCTAATCATTCCTGTATGCATCACAGTGTTCTGTAAAGATGTTGTTAGTGCTGTTTTGCTAATTATCATCAGATTTGTATTTAGACCACCACCAAAATGAGTGACAGGTAGGGAGCTTTTCTGATTGGCTGATCTGGTTGGCCATTCCCTTGTTTCTGCTGTTTGCATGCAATATCTCTTCCCTATAGTTTACTTCTTTTGCCCATGATTCTGTCGTAACACATACAGAAGCACATAGGGTTTAGTTCTGTATGACATGCAGGTCGACACACACCCACAAAGTTGGTTTTCTACAGAGAGTTTACCACAGGCTCATAAACGCCCCCCTTTTACCCCTCGCTGTCTCTTTCCATTTCTGAGTTTGTCTTTCCATTATCTCTCTTCTCTTTTTGCTCTACAGTAATCTGTAGTCCAGCTCTAATATTTCACTTCTGCCTGACCTCATTTACATTTTCCGTGGTGTAAAAGTGTGACTGCTGTGGACGGTACCAGTGGGTTGTGTGATTGCTTGTATTTGGCACAGATATCATTTTTAACGTGTGCATGTTTGCCTGAATATATAACTTGAAAAAAAACAGACTTGTCATACACAAAACTTTTAATACACAAATTGAAAATGCCAGGGAACTTCAAAAATGCTTCCTGAAAGGCCTGGGAAAATCATGGGAAATTTTGAAATCTTAAAAGTTCACAGAAAAGTCATTTTCTAAAAGTCATTTTCATTTTCAAAAGTCACATTTTTCTAAATATGTTCAGTTGTTAAGTATTTCTTTCTCAAGAAACTACTCTTACTGTCACAAATAACTGTGAAAATAGGAATGCATTTGTTAGAAAGCATGGAAAGTATGAATTTATTTAACATTTTTATCTCCAAGTAATTCCCATACTTTTGTTTGTGTTGTTTGATAGTTTTGATCAATGTACTAATCTTCAAATTTAGAGAATATTATAAAAATAATGAAAATGAGTATTTAAACTTTTAATTAAGTTAAATTTAAAATGTGAGAATAACTTAACTTCAATATTCAGTGTCTAAAATAATATTTATTGATTTTTTTGTGTGTTGCAGGTTGACCTTGAACCTGAGGGTAAGGTCTACATCCTGGTTAGTCTCACAGGCTCATTTATAGACGGTAAGTCCCACCTCTCATTTTTATCTTTTTTTTTTTATTTTTAAATTTTCTATTTGTTTTAAATCTTCTCATGCAGAAGTACAAATTTAATCATACATTTAATCATACATGCATCAATTTGACAGTCAGTATGCCTTTTTTTTGGATTGAAACAAAGGCGTATCAAGAACACGCGGCCTGTTTCATAGCCAATGACAGAGTAAAAGATGAAAATATAAAACTCTTCTTGATGAATCGCACTGTCTAGGCCACGATGGTGGAAACGCACACATGCACTGATGCACACACACTAATTTCCTCCACTTGCTGTTGAGATATCACTTAACTAAATGTTAACATGCTACCAGACACATGCTAAGGCACACTAAGACACACAAAGCCTTCTTCAGTCACAGTTTTTTTTAGACAGAGCTTCTGTCAGAGCATCTTATGCATGAAGTGTATGCGATGCGTGAATCGCACACCCGCTGTGCAGGGGCTGTGAAGCTGGCTTCCTTTAAAGGCCTGTGGTTAGCCCTGCAGAGACTAGACTAGATTTAATAATACCAGTGAACCGGGGGCTCCTAATCTGTCTCTCTTCCCCCTCACAAAGTCAGCAGAATGTTCCATGGCATTACAGGAAACACCTATGTATTGTAAGAAGATCATGAAATAATAAAACCTTTTCTGTTTTTCCGTGTTTAGATGATGCTGGAGGAAACACGCGTCCCTATAAAGAATTTAACCGAAAACGGCAGCAGGCAGTTCGAAGAAAAATCCACCAAGTAAATGGGCACAAGTTCATGTCTACCTTCCTAAAGCAACCAACGTTCTGCTTCCACTGCAAAGAATTCATATGGTAGTGCATTTTTGTCACATAAATGCTCACCTTTTTTAAAAAACTTTTTTGGTATCACTCTACTTAAAGCCTTTATGTATAATGCATTATAAAGGGCTATTAAAGGGCACAATGCATTATAATTAGTCATTGTAATACATTATATCTTGTTGTAAATACTTATAACTGAATTTAAAATGCATAGTGTAACAATGAATTGATAATTGTTATTATGTATTAACTGTAGTTACAATTATTCATGAGATTGTACAGTGCATTATAAGGTGCATTACAAAGCATAATTAATCAGTGTTGGGAGTAACGCATTACAAAAGTAATAATATTACAGTAGTATATAACTTTTTGCTGTAACGCAGTAAAATAACGCATTACTAATAAAATGTGGGTAATATTATTACTCGTTACAATCTCAGTAACGCAAGTTACAACATTTTAACTCAAAATTAAGTGGTGAATTTACCAACACCGCAAAACAGCAC
>NW_015626033.1:628377-645265 GCF_001515625.1 Sinocyclocheilus rhinocerous | reverse complement strand
AACAAAAGGAAAAGACTGAGACATATGCTGCTGAGTTTGGTTCATAGGCTATTTGTATTTGGCGCAGCGCTCTACGAAAGTCCACGGAAAGGAAACCGAGATGACAGAAATAAAAGTAAACGCACTGCAGTTTCGAATGATCTGTATGACCCAAAATGACGGAGTATTTTTTAGTTGTTTCCGCTGTTCGATCGCGCTGGCGCCTCACGCACACACATACAGCATTGCAAACGTTGCAGCCTGTTCATTATCAGAAGAACCCTAACCTAACCCTAACCTAAGAAGAGGATGTTTTTTAAGCGCGTTAAGTAAGCCTGGTTTACATAATAAATAATAGTTTAGCATTCAAATACATCGCAAATATGGACACATTTATTTGGATTAATGCCGAATGAAAGAGGTAGGCTGCGCGAGAACGCCATTTGCTTTCAGTTTCGCATTGAATTAACCAGCCTAATTCGTTTTGGCTTTAGCAACTTATATTTTTCATTCTTGTTTTCTTCTGAAACCGTTCAAAATAGCCTATAGGCTAGGTATTGTGTTTATTGTTTGTATATTATAACATTTCGCTTTATTTACCGGTGTTATTTCTGAATGTAATAATGCGGTTTGTGCTTATCTGTTTTTCAAAAGACGGTAACTAGTAATATATAATGTATTACATTTTGGAAGTAACTTGCCCAACACTAATTAATGCATTAAAACTTTTATAATGCATTTTATATAAAGGCTTCAAGTAAAGTGTTACCCCTTTTTTAATAAAGACATTTTTGTGAGAGTTTGTAAGAAAGAACTGCATTTTGCATTGTACGAAAAACAACTTTTCTATACAAATAAAGTTTATTATTCTAATCAAAAATCGAGAACCATATAAATTACAGTTTTTTTTTGTATACATATATATTTTTGTATACAAATGCTTGAAGTGAGTGGCTAAACAAACTTTGTTATATTTTAATTGTACATTATGTTTTCTTTGTTCCAGGGGTGTTTTTGGAAAACAGGGCTATCAATGTCAAGGTGAGTGTACACTCTGTCTCTGTATTAATCGACATTATCTGTGTTTAAATTGATTGTATTATAGATTGATTGTATTCTGTGTGTGCTTGTTAGTGTGCACCTGTGTGGTACACAAGCGATGCCATCAGTTTGTGGTTACAGTCTGTCCACGCATGAAGAAACCTGCCAAGGAACAGGTAATGCACGCAACCCTAACCCTAAAACACTTTCCTAGTCCATTTAGTCCCGGGGGACTATATAACCATACATATCACAGTATGGTTTGATTGGGTTTTTCTTTTCGTCTGTGGGCAATTTTAGAAATTTAGGCCATAGACTTACTGAAACACACACACAGACCAATTGTGTCATATGTTGGTGAAGTGACTTCTGGCTGTGTCCTAAAAAAACACAGATGTCATTTCTCCACCTGCTGGTCAGAAATAGAACTGCTTAAATTTTCTGCTGTGTTTTTTATTCTATGCTCTGTTGCTTCTTTTTACAGACAACAAATCAGGGTTTCAGTATAAATGTTCCCCATAAGTTTAACATCCACAATTATAAGGTTCCTACCTTCTGTGACCACTGTGGCTCTTTGCTGTGGGGCATTGTACGGCAAGGATTGCACTGCAAAAGTACTTTTCTCTCTTTCTGTAACCCATTTGGTCACCATAAATATATACATCAGTTTTATTTATGCTGTTTTGTGAGGCTCATCTGGTGTGTTGTGTTTTTACATCTGTAGTTTGTCAAATGAATGTCCATATCCGCTGTAAGGGAAATGTTGCCCCAAATTGTGGAGTCAACAATGTAGAACTGGCCAATAAACTGGCAGAAATGGGCCTTCAGCCGGGAGGACTGACCAAACGCAACTCAATGGTAAATACACACATGTGCGCTCAATCTTTTCAAAAGTAAAATATGTGATCTGTCTGTGTGTGTAAGTCTCTTTAAGTTTAATGTGCTTTATTCACATCACACATAACTCACATTTTTCTTGGTTGCATGCACTGAAAATAGGAAAAAACTAAACTTTAGTGAAGTAAAGTGAGAAATTATGGGAAGTAGCACAAGACCATCAACAGAATAATTAATATTGAACAATAAAATGTACTGAACGAGTAATAAACTAATAAAGTCTTAAGTCTAAATATTGTCTCTCTTCTCAGGGTCTCTCAGGTATGGACGCTCAGTCCCGTACATTGAGTGTGAGAGGAGATCGAGGGCAATCTAAAAAAGAGCCAAGTCGGAAGCTGGGAATCTCAAACTTCACACTCCTGCAGGTGTTGGGAAAAGGCAGCTTCGGCAAGGTCTGTGTTTAAGACTATTCCTCTGTACATCAGGTCCAGTATGACTGTGTAGCACAATGATTGCAGACTATTTGTTAAACAAAATATTCACACAATTCCAATGTGAATGTGTTTATGTATTACAAATGATTCCAATGTGAATTTTATATTCTTATCTGAAAGAAATTGCATGGTACAGTCACTGACCTGTTTAAAAACTATAATATGATATAATATGGCAATTTTTATATGTTACAATGTTAATATTATATCTAATAATATTATATATAATATTATATAACTATCTGATAAGTTTTTATTTGGTGTACATAAAATATTATATGCTCTGGAAAAAAACAACATTGGATTATTGCTGTGCAAGTGACTTCTAAATAGTGTGATATACCTCAAGTGCACTGTGTTGTTTCATATTAAAATATTATGATGACAATTTTGTGCCAGAAATTTAGAGTGAATACAAATAAAATGAAAGATACTTCCCAAGTCATGCTGTTGGTGTTGTGTGTAAATAGGTGATGCTGGTCCGGTTGAACGGTTCAGATCAGGTGTTTGCAGTGAAGGTGCTGAAAAAAGACATCATACTGCAGGATGATGATGTTGAGTGCACTATGACAGAAAAACGAGTGTTATCCTTCGCTTCCACTCATCCTTACCTCACTCAGGTGTACTGTTGCTTCCAGACACTGGTGAGGAACACACACATCACAGATTAACCTAGCCTATATATATATATATGTATGTATGTATAATAAATAGGAACAGTTTGTATATTCTGTTATTTAAATGAGAGCATGTAGCTTTCACATCATCAGTAGGGGGCAGTAGAGAATTAAACACGTTATGCTTCATCAATATGTTACTTTTCTACTTTGCATTTTCTGTGTGTGTGTACTTCCCCCTTTGTATGTTATGAGAGATCAGAGGTCCGCTATAATCTGCTTGTGTGTTTTGCTTGAAGCCTCTAGAATAGAGAGGTCAGCACTGAATCCCTTAACGTAGCTTTTACAGTTTTACAGAGCCACTTGAAACACACACACTGTAGCATTTGTAAGACTACAGTGTTTAATTGAATTACTTTAACTTGAGTGTACGCAAGGTTTTTTAAAACATGCGCTCAAACACTGATTGCAAAAGGATTTGAAGACTTCGATTTCATGTTCTGTCCAGCAGAACAGATCTGACATGGTGACCTCTCTGGATTTATTACTGCAGAGTCAATGTGAACATGGATGTGCAGGAACATCCTCAAGGTCTTGCTGACGTATGTAGTGTGTTTGTAATGAGGAAAGGAATTTATGAACCGGTTTGTCTCTGCTCCTTCACAGCCCTGACGCACACAATCAATCTCTTAACCCTCCACACGTGAGCGACATACAAAGCGCACTCGTGACCCTCTGGGGCCGGGTTACGTTAGATAGCACTGCAACATGGTGGCAAAAATCGATGATCTCAGAGGTCCTGCGGTGTGGACTGTTGCATAGTGAATGTGCATGTCTGTGTTTGTTGATGTGATGGATTTGGTCATTAGTGGATGTGTCATGGCCCTTTGATGGTCCAAATCTTAGCTTATTCTGGTGAACAGCCACTAGCATAGAAACTGTCTGACTGATGAAAAGTCAGATGAAGTTTTTTTTACGTGACATTTAGTGGAAGATATATTTGAAATGGAACATACTACAGTAACAGATTGGTAAGGAAAAAATCGTCAGTCTCTGTGAATGTTTGTAAATAAACGCATAAGAAATTAGTAGCAGTAAATGCACACTGCTCTTATTGTGGGCATCTTCCCCATCTTGCACTACTGAATATTTCACAAACATTGCATTTCACAAGCGCTCTCCTGTTTTGTGTGCATCATGCATCATACGGTCAGTAAACCAACTGTGGGTGGTCCCTGGGTGTGCAGTCTGAGTTTGATGCATTGGCTGTGCTGAACTCAAACAGGTACTTAGTGTTGTCAATTCAAACTTATGATGCACTTCGTTTCAGATCACCTTCCAACCCTCACAATCCCATAATCCTGTGTTTCCTGCAGTCTTCTTCACTGACTAAACAGTATTTATGTTTCTGCTTTGTCTGTCTCTCCCATAAATCTTCTAATGGCTGTGACATGCTTGGTTAAAAGACTCCCTGTAAGGAGCTGAATTTCCTGATGTTGAAGGTGGTAATCTGCTGTTTGTTGTTGTCTTTTAACGGAATCTTTATCTTAATTTCTTAATCCTTTCACAGGAGCGTCTGTTTTTTGTAATGGAGTTTGTGAATGGGGGAGATCTGATGTTTCACATTCAGAAATCCAGAAAGTTTGAGGAGAACAGAGCCAGATTCTACACAGCGGAGATCACATCTGCTCTCATATTCCTCCACAGCAAGGGAATAATATACAGGTTAGACAGACAAATGCACTCAAGACAGAAAATAAAAGGATATTTCATTCAAAATGAAATCTCTGGTATCATTTACTCCCCCTTATGATGTTCAAAACACGTTTGACTTTCTTTAATGGGACATGAAAGGTGCAGATTAGCTGAATGTTCAAGCTGCCATTTTCCAAACTGCTGTCCTTGATCTACATCAATATTCGTTTTCTTTTGATGTTGTATGAAGAAGAAAAGTCAAATGAGTTTAGAACAGCATGAGCGTGAGCAAATGATGATAGAAATGTAGTTTCTCGGTTGAACTATTCCTTTAAGTGTGTTTTTTCTATGTTCTCTGAAGTGTTTTCCTTTCTCTTCTCTTTTTAATTGCCACTTCTCTGTCCTCTGAGCTTTATTAACACCATGAGACTAATTCTTACCTCAGCGTTTCCATTATTACAAACCTTTAGCACATAGACCTTGAAAGCTGCAGTGTAATACTGCTTTGACTTGAAAACAGCACTGGCACCGAAGCAGAGAGCAAAATATGAGGTGGCTTACATCAATTCTCGTAATGGACAAATGGCAAAATATCAACATTCATGCAGTTACCGTGGACTGAATATGAATGGATGACAAAGTAAAAGCATTATTTTGAATGTGTGTGTGTCAGAGGAAAGCAATCATTTTGACATAAAAGGCCATTTGTAATTTTTCTTTATAACGATAATAATGCAGGTTTTCATGCAGAAGTGTTTTACCAAGTAAATAAAACATAAATCTCTCTCTCTCTCTCTCTGCCATAATGAACTGAATCTGGGCATATTATTATATGTGTATATGTATTATTTCAGGGATCTGAAGTTGGATAATGTTCTGCTGGATAAGGATGGTCATTGTAAACTGGCTGATTTCGGCATGTGTAAGGAGGGAATGTTTGAAGGTGTTGTCACAGGAACGTTCTGTGGAACCCCAGACTACATTGCTCCAGAGGTGATTCAAACACTCCACCCATTCAGTGGTTGTCTAAAATCCACACAAAATTATGCATCACAAAATTCTAGAAGAATCAGAAGTGTTGTGCTGCATTTACATTTTGTCAGTTGACTTGAAGCATGAGGTGCCAGCTTCCAGTCACATTCACTGCAATTATTAGTTTCAACACACATAACACACAAATGGACCAATTAAATTTTTTTTTTTTTTTACGAATATTTAATATATTAATTTACAGTTAAATAAAATAAAATGAGAATTAAATCAAATTAAAATTTTAAATGAAAAACTTATTTTATTTCAGTTGGTTGCCAAGGCAATATTTCTATATTCCATGTTTTCATTTTTTTTTAGATTAAGGTGAAGTTTTACAAATAATATTTAATTATTTTTAAATATAAATTATTTAATTAGTCAATTTAAAGCTAAACAGAACAGAAAATTAACAAAATTACATACAATTATTCAAACGTAAAGCTGTAAATATACGCTAATTCTAAATATTAATAAGTACTATAATAGCATATAAATAATACTAAAATAACTCCACATTCACACCTGTGTTCTTTCAAAATATATAATATAATTTAATATAATATAATATAATCAGCAATATTGTAGATATAAACTGCTTCTTTTGGTGTCTGTTAGTTTTTGGTGAAAAGATAATCTATGGAAGTGCGTGATGAGTGTGGAAGTGTGTGAAGGTAGGATGTCCTAATTGTAATTTTTATATGATCCTATAGATCCTTCAGGAGATGCTGTACGGCTCGTCAGTTGATTGGTGGGCTCTCGGTGTGCTGCTGTATGAGATGCTTTCTGGCCACGCCCCCTTTGAGGCAGAGAATGAGGATGACCTTTTTGAGTCTATCCTGACTGAAGAGATCATCTACGTGTCCTGGCTCAGCACAAATGCTGTGGACATACTAAAAGGGGTGAGCTGCTCAGTGTTTGCTTAAGAGCCCTGGAGTCATACAGACATGAATTGACTTGAATAGAGCTGTAATTGCTTATCTGTCCTGATTGGTGGAAGGCATATGGTGTGAATTAAACTGTCAGTTCATGCAACAATGAACATCAGTAAACAGTAAATACCTCCCATCTGATCTCTCTCAGTTCCTCATGCTCTTCCCCTCTCTTACATAACTATATTTAGCCTCGATCCACAATCCACTGCTATCACATGACTGTAGCTAAAAATAAAAACCCTTCACATCAAATGTACACATGCATAGTGTTTGCTCTCACTGTGAGGAATAGTGGAGGAGATACACTGCCGGTAATAATCCTGAAGATGATTTTTTCCCCCCTTAGAGCAATGTGCAGTTATCGAAGGACCAATAAATTCCCAGTTTAATCTGGAAATTCCACAACAGAATGACACGATATTTGCCTGAGATGAAAAATCCTTAAACCTGGGTCATCCAACATTACCATGACCTACAGCAGTCAAAGAATAGATCGATAGAGTGCCTCAAAAGCATTCTATTTTTGGAATAGCAGACCTCAGTCCTGTTGCACAGCTGTGGTGTAGACAGACCAGACATGAACAATTGTAAGAAACAATGGACAATATAACATACCGTTTTATTTTTATTTTTTTCAATTTATCAGCATCGGCCAATATTGGATATTTAATTATACGTTTAATTAATCTACATTTTTACATACAGATTATATTTGCTGTTATATAACACTCTCCTAAAGTTATTCTTTAAAAACACTAATTATGTGGTAACAAATTTTTAATGTATATTATAATGTTGTGATGCCTAATTTCAATTCTAACATTTAAAAATGATTGATTTTACTAGTTATTTATTTAGTTTAAAATTCTAATATTGGCTATAACATGAACATAGCTATTGGCTTACCTGAGAGATTTTTAAAGTTGGTACATCCCTTGTTTTTTAAAGGGGTCATATGATGCGATTTCAATTTTTCCTTTCTCTTTGGAGTGTTACAAGCTCTTGGTGCATAAAGAAGATCTGTAAAGTTGCAAAGACTAAAGTCTCAAATCCAAAGAGATATTCTTTATAAAAGTTAAGAGTCAGCCACACCTACCTAAAACGGCTCGTTCTAACACACCCCCACATACCTACGTCACGATCTCGGAAGATTTGCATAACGCCGCCCAAACGTTCACGCAAAGAAAGAAGGCGTAACTTATATTCTCGCTGTAGTATTGTTGTTGCCGCCGCTTCCAAAAGAGGACGATATCTGCTTCGTCATGCCTGGAGCTGATCCGTGCTGGTTGCTGAGGAAATACATCAACTTTGCGCTGTGGATCGCCGGATCGGCTTTCACCGTGGACGAAGCGGAGTCCAGCCCGGGGTCGTCACATGTTGTTGCTGCAAGCCCTCCGGACGCTCCTTCGTTGAATCTGCCGCCTCTGCTCACTCAGCCCGCCGGCCGTTCCTCACTTTATCCCCCTTTTTCAGACCGATGAGCTTTGTAAAAATCGACGCGTTTCACAAAGGCGATAGATAGAGGAGAAACAATAATGTACAGTATGTGGAAAATAATGTGTTTTTTGAACCTTAAACTGCATAAACACATTTCATTACACCAAATACACCAAATACTGTTCTTTTTAGCAGCATCATATGACCCCTTTTAAGTTATTTTTTCTGTAAAACTGGATGATCTCTCTGAACAGCAACGAGTTTGTCAGTGTTGTTCAGAGTCGATGAGGTATGGTAGCCAGCTGTGCTTCCTAATGGGTGTCAGATTTACCCAGAGAGAGTGTGTATTTGTGTGTACACGTGCATGTTTGTTTTGGACGGTTATAGAAGGAGGGCAGGATTTGATTTGATTTGGTTTCATTTGATACCACACATTGATACTCTAGACACAACCTCCCACAAGCGATTGAGTGTTATGTCATACACATTCTCATAGGAATTGAGTCTGATTACAGATGAGACATACTGTAGGTTTAATCTCACTGTGGAGATTTGATAGGATTCACAACATTCAATACATTTGGGCTCTATCATATTTTTGGTTTGTGTATTCCTTTTTAGTAATGTAAACTGATATATATCTGGTGTGTATTAGTTTTGTGCATTTAAAATTAGAAGAATGTTTGATAGACGTATGCATGACATCATGTTTTGGTTTTATTTTTCTCAGTTTCTGACAAAGAATCCATCCCGTCGTCTGGGTTGTGTTGCTGCCGAGGGTGGAGAGACCGCTGTAACCAGTCACCCATTTTTTACTAGCATTGACTGGAACAAACTTAACCAGCGAGAGCTTGAACCACCTTTCAAGCCCAGAATTGTGAGTTTTAGATGTAAATATTGAACTAAATATTAATAATCAAATTCATTAGAAATGTAAATGCAGATTTATTTATATATATATTTTTTGAAATCTAAAATCCAGAAAACTGCAGAAGATGTGAATAACTTTGATCCAGACTTCACCCAAGAAGATCCTACTCTTACGCCCATCGATGAGGCCATCATCCCATCCATCAGTCAGGACGAGTTCCGTGACTTCTCCTTTACTTCCCCTGAACTGTTGAAAGTGGTTTCAGATTTGCAAAGCAGAGCCGAAGAAATGTGTGATTTCATGACGGAACAGAACTCAGGAGAATTCTGTGATTTGATAGAACCAAATAAATTGTGACAATAGAAACTTTCAGGAGCAGTCTAAAGAAACATTTGAATACCATTGTATTGAAACTGGTTAAAGACTGTGCATTTCAGTGGCCTAGCTTTTTGGTCTTTGCCTAAGCTATAAGATTCTTTTGGCCTACGCTTATGCTTTTGAACAACAGTGTAATTGTCTTTGTGTCTGACACATCGTGAGTGATTTGCAAAGATCTCCATGAGACACTCCATCCTGGAAGACAGCAGTTTACACAAATTTGATCAACAGGTGAACTTGTCTGTTGTTTTGTTTGTTTGTTATTACATTTCAGGTCAGAATTTCACCCATGATTAAACTGGCATCTTTAGATGCGTCTTATTTTTGAGAAAGGCTGCGGTATTGAGTTTTCTGCATTTAGACTTTTTCTCTCTGTGACTTAATCAAAAGACATCTCCCCTCTGTTGTTCTGAGGGGTTAAAGGTTAACACAGTCAGGTGAGATGTTGACCAGTTTAAATTCTTTATATTGAGGGCAGTGACTCTTGCTCCTCATCCTCATCATTCTTTAATGTTGTTTATTTGGATCTTCTCAGTCCGAGCAGAGTGAAATATCTGTTGGTGTATGCTTTCGTGCCTGTACATATTTGGCAATGATTTCACATTATTACTTTTTGTGTCTAGGAGTGTGCAAAAAAGTTCGTAATTTCAGTCAAACACAATTTATAGTATTCTTTGCTGGTTTGAGAGACCAGCTAAGACCAAGTTTTTGACACGTTTTTTCCACATTCTTATGTCAAGTTTGTTACATTTTGCCAGATTGGTGTCTAAAAATTGTAAGTTTCTGTAAAAATCATAGTAAAATGTTCTCATTCTGTCAATGCTAGATGCAACACAACAAGTCCCTAACAGTAAACTGATGTCTCATTCTATTTGATGTACTCCACACGCACTTGTGCTACTTATTGCACGGAGGTTGGGTCCAGTGGTGACACGCAAGATCAAGAACTCATCTCAGGCAGGTTTTTTCTCATGAGGAAAATAGAAGATGATGCAACCTCTTTTGTTTAATCAAATAAGAAACACTAAAGTGTCAATGGGGATCCTCATCGACTTTTAAAAAAATTATTAAGGTTGACTGCTGATGGGTTTCTTGCAGGGTAGAGTCAAGCTTTGAAGAAAACATTAGCCTGATGAGAATCCTGTAATGAGTATCTGTTTTTTAGATTATTTGTCTTTGCCCTGCCTCAGTAAAAAAAAAAAAAAACTACAAGACTGGGCTGTTACTTTTTGCCATATCATGCTTACATTTGACGAATGGAGGCAAACAAGATTAGCAACAGATCTTTGGTACTGAGTGAGAAAGACATTGGAGATGTCATGGGGACTCCCATTAAGCAACTTGCCCTTACAAGTCTGGCCCTGCCCCAATTACACGAGTGGAAGCTTTCCTGGAGAATCAACGTCAGCAGCCCACTTTCCTGTGGGAGACTACAACCCTGAAGACCAACAAACAGAGCGCTATCTTATGAGCTTGGAGCCATTTACAGTCTTTGGCAATGCGGGGGTAGGCATAAATCCTTGTATGGTCAAGGACACTCTCTTGTGGCGCTTGGATGACTCCTCTTATAACGGTCTATACACAGAGGAGTTTCCTGATCCTTCAATGCCAGTTACCACATTTTTTCTCTGTATCCTACTTAATATCATTCTGTTATTCATCTTTTAATATCTTTCCATCTTTTGCCATACACATCTCTTGTACTGTACTTTGTAAACACCTATTCATTGTGGATGCTGGTGATGGTTTTCTTCTCAGAAAAGGTACAGGTCTAAGATGGCTGATCTCTTCATATCAGACCATTCATGCTGTGAGATTATTTTGTTCCCTGCATTACTTGCTTTCCCCCCCTCAGTGCAATATGCAATGCAATTTGTGTTATATGTCTCCAGTTTTGAACGGTTCTTGCTTGACTCTGCATGCTGACAGCCCTATTTCATATATTTTTATTTATATATTTTCAAATGACAAATATGGCACATTTTAGGGTTTCTTTTTTAGGTTGTATTGCTTAATAATGAAGCCAGACTTTTAAAAAAAATTATAATTATAATTATATATATATATATATATATATACATACATATAATTTTAAATGTATATATACTATTGTTCAAAAGTTTGGGGTCAATTAATTTTTATTTCAAAGAAATTAATACTTTTATTTCTATTAAGCAGCATCTATTGAGCACCAAATCAGCATATTAGAAGGATCAACAGAAATAACTTTTAACAGTAGTGTGTCTGTAACATTCATTTAGATTTTTAAGATTTTAGTTATTCCTGCAGAAAGAAACAGGATTCCTTCTTAAGAAACAGGCTATAAACGTGCATGCAATATCTTGGTTTAGAATGCATGTCAATATAGACCAAGAACAAGCTGACATACTGTATGGCCCAGATTTATTTGTCAGTTTGTGTACTGGCGACAGACTGCTGTTCTCCCTGCTTTCGTCTAAACTGTTATAAAATTAGCCCTCTGTAATGCGTCTCTTAAAGGCCTTGGTAACAGATCAGTTTCCAGCCATGCCCAGGTCCAGTGGGCCATAATTATATTTTATTGATTTCTCTTCTGCCCGTACGGATAACCTTTATTGGATGCAGAAAATCCATTTCAGTCTTAGCACCACTTCAGCTTCAAAACCTCGTCTTGGGCTGATTGTGTTTATTCTATTGATTTCTGTCTTGATAAATGAAGGGTTGTAACGATTAGATCAGGATTCCCCTGGGTAAAAAAAAGACATCAAGACATCTTCAAATGTATCATATATACACTCAAATGTGTGCAAACAGTGCCTCACCTTTAGGCCAGACCTTTTATGTGTCTCTTTATTGCGTAATGAGGCTTGACAGAGCAATAATACATGCATGGGTGTGTGTGTGTGAATTTTTATAGCTTGATGTTCATTGTACTACATCAATGAATTGCAGCGCAAAAAATGATGATCTGAATGATGATCTGATCCCTCTCTTCAAAGTCCCATTGTGTGCATTCAGCCTCTGCTGAGGGATGGAGAAATCATCTCTGAACAGGAGGATAAAGGAGATTACTGCAGATTAGAGTTGGCACGTGTCCATCTTCTTCCCTCATTCATATACAGCAACATCACAGTTCTTTACCACAATCCAGCAGCGGCAATGCTAATAAATTGAAAATGCAATTTCGCAGAGACCCTTTCATTCAAACACAACGTATAATAGACCTGGCAGGAACAGTCCCTGAGCTGCAAACTACACAGGAGCAAATGTTTCCCTCAAGGACACAGTGGAGATGGAGCATGGCCTTGAACTCATTTAGCCCTGTTGTTTGCTCTCCTCTCAATATCTACTGGATTCTAATAGGAAACTCACTGAAAACTCCTGAAGTTCAATTGATAGGATCTGTAATTTTGATTTTCAAAACATTACAGTGAGAAAAGTCAACAGAATCTTATGGCAATTCAGAACTATTTTACATCTTGGTGAATTAGTGGTTAATTCGAATGACGGTTTAGTGGTAGACCTTATTCATAAAAATCCATATGAATCACATTGTATGAATTCTTTCAAACTGTCACCATAAAATATGTTTTGAGATCAGGTTGGAAAGGCTTTAATACATAATTTATTCTGAAAAGACTGTGTTTACAAAAGGACAGTGTTTTTAAGAATACAGATATTTAGTCATCACGTGTACTCTTAATGATTGTTACAGAGGAAAGCAAGTGTTGGGGCCGGCTTCAGGGAAATTTTCTCAGGTTTTTCCATTGCGTTGTGTGGAAAAGGACGAGACACAGGGTTTATATTAGTGTGCACGTCTCGTCTTGGTCACAAGGCTGGAATTTGGGAAAAAGAACATCTTTCAAGAATTTTCTGGGCTGGAAAATGTTTGTTGACATGCCTCTTTCAATATGGGAAAAAAAGAGACCTTTTATAGTTATTGCATGTCATTAATAAATTAGAATAATCATTTACAACACTGAAAACTGTTATATTACAAAAATAAATTACCATGGTAAGCCTAGTGTCTACCAAATAGTTCTATAATTTGCCTACTTCAGTAGTACTATGTACTATAAAGTACTATGGTGCCAACTTGTTATTAGCCACTTCTGCCATCAAAAGAATTGAATAAATTGGTAAATAATGTGAAAGTGACTCTTTGAATCAGATCCAGCTATGATGTTCTCACTTAATCTTTGATTAACGAGTTTGTTTGCCCATATAATCTTAAGGAAATTGTGTGTAAACTTATTTGGCTTGCTGTCCACTGATGAGGGGCTCGATGAAGCAGCTTCAACTCGAGCTCTGATGTACCCCCCAGGGACTTGATATAGGATGATTACAAAGGGCAAGGTACCTAAGATGAAGGTGGAGATTGGGGAGGTGGAGGGATGCTGGAACAGCTGAGACTGGAGAGAGGTAAGCAGCTGCTTATATACTCTGGCTGTTGATTGAAAGATTAGATGGGCTCACTCAGGGGCGATTCTATGATTTTCATTTTAGGGGGGCTCAGCCCCCAGTGAGGGTATAATAATAATAATAGCCTAATAATAAAAAAAAAATATATATAAATAAGATAAAAATGTTTGATTAATAGGGGTCGTATACTAAACCTATTGCAGTATTCCACTGTATTGCATAGATAGGTATAACATAAGCCAAATTCAAGTCTTCATGATCTCACACACACAACCTGTTTACTGTACAAACACAAAATTTTACTGTTTGCATTTCTAGTACAACCCTCGTTCCTTAGCTTAAGTATGCAAACCTCTTTGCCACATGCACTGGAATATGTATTATATTATATTGAAAGTTTTTCAAAAGAAAATGGCAACATGATCGTTTTATAAAATATATGCGTTCATATGTGCTTCATTTTCGCTGGAGGAAACAGTTGTGGTGTGATGAGGGGTGAACGCAGTGAAAACTTACTGTCAGCAGTGAGTGAATGCTCTCTGTGATTGATTGGTTCTGTCTTGCAACATTTGCGTGTGTTCAGATGAGCAGGAAAATATTTATATCCTGCACAGTTACTCGCTAACAAATGTTATTTGTCCAATTCAATGCATATTGTACGCATTATTATTATTATTTTTATTTTTGTTAAATAAACACAACCACTGGTAAATAAAACGCACCTTAGTATCGATATTTTTTGTTTGAGTATCGATACTTTCGATACTCGCGTCAGTATCGATATATCGATACTTCGGATCGATACGCCCATCCCTAGTCGAGGCATGAAATCTGCCTCACTGCAGTGAGAACAGTATTAATCTGATTCAGTAAGTGAGCTAAGTAGAAGCATGTAGAGCTAACCAATTTACTTTAATAGCCGAAAAGCAGAAATAAAATGTAGGTAACCTGAAATAAGACTTGAGTGTTTTGACATGTATACGAGTCAGTTTTTTTTTTTAGAAATCACCCTAAATGTAAATGCTAATTATTTTTAGGTTCTGAGTGACTTTGTTTTTAATGAGGTGAATCATGGCTCCAACAAACTGGAGACATAGCCTAAATTAACAATGCATGGCGTTACTGGAACATGTTTTGCGGATGTCTAAGGACCAAGCGGTGACACAACCACGTCATTACGTAAAGGAATTGCTGGATGAATCCGTTTTCAAAACGAACTGACTTCGCATCACTGACAAGACTAGAGAACTGAACTCTTTTTCACACAATTCACCTTTTGGTCTAAAAGAGATCCGAGTCTGGATTTGTCTGTCAATTCTAAGTTTTATTGCACATGCGCAGTGCTGAATGATTTCCGATGAACCCGTTGAACCTCCACATCACATATAGTGGGTTTGATTGATCATCTCTTCCTTTAAAAATCACTCAGGAGCCTTGCTGGAAGATACGGCCTAGTGCCATTTAATTAAAAAGCGGCGCTAAGTGCTTAAACCTATTCACGAGGCAACATTTGAAATAAAGAACAGATTTTTTGCACCCTATTTTTAAATGGGTTAGAGTTTGGGTTCTTGCAATGACATTCAATGTACTTTACAGTACATTAGGTTGTTTAATTATGTTCACTGTTGATGTACAGGTGACTCCAAATTAATTGTACTGCTAAAAATTTATTATATAATGAATTTTATAATTATGTAGTTAACTAGTACAACTCAGTATTTACATTTAAAATGACTGTGTAACGCATGTAAATTGTATGGTGTTACCCATTTTTAAATGTGCAGACACATGAAGGTTAGATCTTTGGTGTTGCTCTGCTCTCCTCTGAAAGCCGACTGTAGTGTTTTGCTCTGGATCAGCTGACACCTCTCCTCTTGGCTCTGTGGTAAAGGTCCCCTGTGTGCTATCAGCTTGTGGCCTGTCGCCGCTGTCATTCGCAGGGGTGTAAATGAAGCTGAGAAAGGTTAGGCTGCTTCTGCACTTATCAAACCAGCCATTCATCCTCTTAGAAACAGAATTTGTAAATAGAAGAGACTTTATTATCAGACAGCTGATGAAGAATGTTGACCTTTGCTTGAATAATGTCCTGCTCGCTGTCTTGTCATTGGCCTCTAATGGAAGAGTTTTTTTTAGTATGGATTTCATTAACAGGTCTCTGGTTATTGGACACTCCTCAAATGTGTTATAATGTCTAATAAAGTATCCACGGGATGCCAAGAAGCTCTAAATGTTGCATGAGCGCTTTAAAGGACAGGATAAAGGCATTAACCTAGATTCTATTCAAAATCCGGCATGATCCTATATCGTGCCCTGTTAAACACACAACTTACTCGTACGTACAGAGAGCGTTTCTGTTCATGGTGTAAAGAAGTTAAGAAGGAAAGTATTAAACATGATACTCTCTTAAAAGTGGTTATAAATACACCAACATTGTTGTTAATAATGGCCGATGTTGCAAATGTAGTGGAAATACATTAAACAGAGATGTTTTCCTGCAAGAGTGTGTATGCACTGTCCTTGCTAAAATATTTAGACCATAGTAAGTGTGCCTTATGCGTGTGTGTTATAAATAATGAATCATGTAGTCCCCTGCAGGAAGCAGTTTGTACTGGTCAGAAAGAGAGAAAACAGAGAGCAGGTTGACTGACAGAAAGCTTATTGGATCATTATTATTAAAACATGCTGAGGGGCACAGCTCGTCTCGCAGAGGGGGCTGTGATCATGCTAAAGGCTCTGACTGCCAGCTCTCCACAGCCTGGCTCAGCACATCTGAGATGACTTCTAGAATATTATATCAGAGTTCAGAGCGTAACTGCTATATTAGATACCTTAGGCATCATTTTAGTTTAAAACAGTCTGGCTCAAAGCTTACCTGTGTGTTCATATGGTGTGTCAAGTGCCAGTTCAGTAACATTAGTTAAAGGGGTCATATGATGCGATTTCAATTTTTCCTTTCTCTTTGGAGTGTTACAAGCTCTTGGTGCATAAAGAAGATCTGTAAAGTTGCAAAGGGAATACATCAACTTAGTGCTGTGGATCGCCGGATCGGCTTTCACCGTGGACGAATCCCGGGATCGTCACATGTGCTTGCTGCTCCTTCGTCGGATCTGCCGACCGCGCCGTTCTCGACCCTGCCGCCTCAGCTCACTCTAGCCCGGCCTCAGCTCACTCTAG
>NW_015626033.1:615139-628309 GCF_001515625.1 Sinocyclocheilus rhinocerous | reverse complement strand
CATAAACACATTTCATTACACCAAATACACAAAATAATGTTCTTTTTAGCAGCATCATATGACCCCTTTAATGCATAAGGTATCATGACCTAACAATGGTATGTAATGTTAATTTCTACATATACCACTAAATACTACATATTTAACATTTCAATTTAATGCTATTTTTTCAGCTATTCAAGGTTCAGTATTTTAGCTAATGCATTAACTAGTGTTAACAAATTGAACCTTATTGCAAAAGTGTTCAACAACTTCCCTTGGGGCTCTTTGTCATCTATTATACTACATGATGCTCCGTTTGATGTTTTAATGTTCTCTCAGCAGGGGTTTGTGGTTAGCTTATTTTTTCCATTGTGCTACTGTTGTGTTTTTGTGAGACTGTTATCTTAAAACAGCATCTGTAACTTCCTACAGGACAGATGTATTGTAACTTACAGTAATCTACAGAACTACTCAATATGTCCTATAGTATATGGAGACAAAAAATTTGAGCTGTATGCAGAACCTTTCAGGGTTTAGGTAAAAGATTTTGACAGATGAAGAACACTATAGGGACACATAATTGTAACCATAATAGGGTTTTTCAATTGTATACTGTTTTGTGCTAAACATGTTTTCTACATCTCAAGTGCATACACATAATAGGACCTTAATGAATCCACATTTGTTTCATTATATATTTCTAATTAGTGTATTGAATGGGAAATGGTCAGTGGGGTGATTGAAAGCTCTTGTATGTTTGTTGGTGCATGACTAATGTCTTTTTTGTCTTCACTGTTCTATTGCATCTGAAACAGCATTTGCAGATAATGCTCAAACAGATGGAGTGATTCAGAGAAACAGACAGGAAGAGGGGTGAGATGACTAAGCGGTTTCTTTAGCATTCGCTTTCAGGGCGATAGGCTGGCCAGCATCCAGATGCTCTAACTGCACTGTATCAGTGTACAGACCTCAAAGGGAGCTCTCAGAGTTCAAAAGTGTATGTTTGTGTGTAAGCTTTACATCCTCTAATGTATGACTGTGTCTTATCATGAGGGGCCTTAGAGAAAGACAGAAAATACACACACACACACACACACACACACACACACACACACAAACACTGCAAAACGGTGTCACTTTTTTGTCCACTTGCAGACAGACAACACTAATAGAAATAATTATGTTGTAGAATGTATGCTAACAACTGAAACTAGAAGAAAGTATCTATAACAAGGGGCCATTAAAATGTCTTTAAAAAATAGAGGTCCAAGGAGTACCGTAAGTGGACAAGTTGAATTTTTTGGGAATTGTGAACAATTTACATTTTAAATAAATTATAATCTTAAATGCATTACAATTAATAATGTATTGTCCATGAAGCTGAGAAATTATTTAAGATGTAATCTTGTTTTAATGTAGTTATACAATATTTGATTGTAATAATGTAACAAAAATCAGTTGAACGAATGAGTCAGTGACTTACTCATTTGTTGCCACCTACTGGTGTAATGATGTAACCCGCAGAAAGAATCATTGATAAATCCCCACCACTAATTAGATTGAGATAACTGTAAACATTTTAGAGACAATAAATTTATTTAACCTGCCAGGGTTTTTAGAATAAAAATATGCTTTTCAGTTTTCTCATGTGCATCTGTCAATCACAGGCAGCTGTATATGATGCATCCTTTTAAAAAATATATAAGCACATGGCAAAATTGTGCCCACTGACACATCTAATCCCAGGACCCAGATGCTCAGACAAAGACATTACCTTTACACCCACAAGTATGTGAAATCAGCACCAAACTAAATGTGACCTTCACAATTGGCAAATGCATTAAAAACATAAAAACTTACAAACTCAAACAAATACAGGCTATGTCTAATTTTTACCAATTTGACACTAAATTGTGGCTTCTCATGATTCAAATCTTGAGAAAGAGACAGAGTGGAAATATAAATCAAGCAGAATTAATTAAACAGTGTTGACATCTTTGACTAGTTTTGTCCACGGATGTTTTATGTGCTCTTGATTTTCCGTATTTGCCCTGAGGACAGCTCACAGCAAACATTACGATGTCAGGAACTGTACAGAAGGATCTTTGTGTGTTTTACCTGCCGTGTCTCCATTGAGTCTCTGTTAATAAGGCAACTGTCTTCAGCCTGTCTGACCCTAAATAACACAGCACCCCACAATGCAGATCCACACATTATTATACATTATTGTTTGTTTATTATTTATTTCAAAACTGAAGCCCTAGAGTGTAACATCATATCATGTTTTTATATTTTATCAGCATCCTCAGTAATTTTGCTTGCTCGACTGCACCTTTGCTTAATGTTTGTAGCTGGTTTATACACTGTGAAACTTGTGTGTCCGTTTTAAAGCTCTATGATGTATGTTTTTGACTGTTTCATAGTACACAGGTGTGTATTGCTGAAGGCATTTACAGCACAGACCCTTATTATGGATTATATATATGTATGTGTTCATTATAGAGTGAGTTCAGAGCGAAGGAAGGAGAAATCCAGAGATGCGGCACGTTGTCGGAGAGGAAAAGAGTCAGAGGTGCTTTATGAACTGGCCAGAGAACTGCCCCTCCCCCACAGTGTCACCTCTAACCTGGATAAAGCATCAGTCATGAGACTCGCACTCAGTTACCTGCACCTGCGTAAACTACTGAACACAGGTGAGAGAGACAGATGTTCAGTGAGATTCATTTAGTAGGTTTGCTGTGTTTGTTACTGTCAGAATGTGTTCATTTTTTTTTTTATCTCTCTTTAGATGTATTGAATGTGGAGTCTGAATTAGATTCTCAGTGGAACAGTTCATATCTGAAAGCTCTGGACGGGTTTCTCATGGTTCTTTCTGCTGATGGCGACATCGTCTACCTGTCAGAGAATGTCAGCAAGTGTCTGGGCCTTCCTCAGGTGATTTCCAACTCACATCGAAAGTCTTTTTTTTTCTTTCTTTCTTTCTTTTTTTTTTTTTTTTTTTTTTTTTTTTTTTTTTTTTTTTTTTAACAATAATTAGATTTGGTTATGATTCTTGTTATGAATGTTACAATGCATCAACAACATTTTGAAAATCTGAAATTTGGTTACAGTTTGGCCCAATTCAGTTTGACATGTATTTAATTTAGAAATCATTCTAATAGGAATGAAATGGTGCTCAAAAAACATTTCTTATTATTATCAATATTGAAAACAATTGTGCTGTTTAATATTTGTATAAATTTTTTCATGATTCACTGATGAATAGAAACTACAAAAGAGCATTTGTTTGAAATCTTTTATAACACTATATATATCTTTACTGTCACTTTTGATCAATTTAATATGACCTTGCTTTGCATTAATTTTTCTTTAAAAAAAAATCTTACTGACACCAAACTTTTGAACAGTAGAACAAACAAAAACAACAACAACAAAACTATATGCCAGGTTTTACAATTGCATGCTTAATAATAATATTTTGGGTAAGAATTTGGGTATTATAATTACATTGGGTATTACTGTAGTAATTGTAATAAATGTTATAATCCACATTATGAATCTGTATCCAGGTCTTAGAAATTCAAATAAGAACCTGATTTATGTGTTTTAAACCATTTATTTCCCTTGTAGATCGACCTTACTGGACACAGTGTGTTTGAGTTTACTCATCCATGTGACCATGAGGAGCTCAGAGAAATGCTGGCACACAGGACTGGTAACATTCTCTCTTTTTCTCTCTCTGTCTCAGTCACAATCATGATCACGCATGCTCATCTCTCTCCCTGTTCCCACATTTAGGTCTGTCTAAGAAAGCGAAGGAGCAGCACACAAACAGACGTTTTCTATTGAGGATGAAATGTACACTGACCAGCAGAGGGCGCACTGTCA
The DNA here is from genome assembly GCF_001515625.1 of Sinocyclocheilus rhinocerous. NCBI lineage: Eukaryota > Metazoa > Chordata > Actinopteri > Cypriniformes > Cyprinidae > Sinocyclocheilus > Sinocyclocheilus rhinocerous. Next base: position 624,439 of record NW_015626033.1, on the reverse strand, counting down.
ATGTCAAATCTGCCTCCTGGAAGGTACCACCCCTTACTTGTGTTTCACTTTTGACCATGTGACTGCATATCACTCTGAAAGCATCTATGCAGTGAAACTGGATATATATTTATCCCTATTAGCCTCTCTTTCTGTCAGGTGCTGCGCTGTTCGGGCCATATCCACACAACAGATGGCATCAAGAAGGGTGTGTGTGAGGAAAAAAATGTGTGTTCAACATACCTGGTGCTCACCTGTGAGTCTATTCCCCACCCGGCGAACATTGAGGCTCCTCTGGATTCTAGAACATTTCTCAGCCACCACACTTTAGATATGCGCTTCACCTACTGCGATGAGAGGTAAATTCCCAGCACATCTGAGTGCTGTACAATACCCAGCAGGCACCGGACGTCTATGTAACGTCAGGTTGACGTTGGACATGACGTCAGACAGACGTTGCATTTTGGTTGAAAATGAAAATCGGGTCATTTGACATTGACTTAACATTGGATTTTGGTTACACAACCTAAAAACAACAAAATATCAACGTCAGCTGACGTCGGTATTGGACATCAATTTAACATTGACATTAGACGTTGAATTTACATTGAATTTTGGTCACCCGACGTCACAACCGAAATTTTACCAAATATCAACGTCCTATGACGTTGTGTGCCTGCTGGGATAACACCTGCCCCGCTCAGCACAAAATTCAATGATAATATGCTGACAGCTGCAACATCTGACTCTAACATCTGAGCAACATTTAGGGTGGACACTTAAGTCACTTAAAATGTTCATTGCTGGGATTTTTTTATTTACTTTTTGATGCCATGGACTCCCAAATATGACGATCTCCTTGCTTCTTCCTCTCCCTAAAATATAAAAGCAGCTTTATATTTTTATAAAAGTACTAAAGAATGAAATACGAGAACTTTTTGTTTCTAAAATTAAATATTATTTTATGCACTCTATTTCAACAGATTTTTAAAAAGAAATTAAATAACTCATTCGGGAGTGGTGACTTTCCACGTATTCCCAACTTCTGAGCCTGCTCGCCTGAAGCTATGGTTATTTGATCTTCGGCTGGATATCAACACACCCATTAACGTAAACTACGCCAGAGCGCCTACTCACCTCACGCACCGGATGCCGTGCGCGCGCCCAAAGACAGTTGGACATAGTTTGCATTGCATTCTTATCCTTTTCTCCGACAAACTGAAAATAACAGGAATGTGTCCATCTCACAAATGTAGAATCCGTCTCTGCAGTCATCTCAACCATTTAATTCCAGCAACAGGAAATAGACAGACTATTTTACCCGCAGATTTTTTTCTCTGGTGCTGTTTTGCGGTGTTGGTAAATTCACCACTTAATTTAGAGTTAAAATGTTGTTGTAACTTGCGTTACTGAGATTGTAACAAGTAATAATATTACCCAAATTGTATTAGTAATGCGTTATATTACTGCATTACAGCAAAAAGTAATATACTACTGTAATATTATTACTTTTGTAATGCGTTACTCCCAACACTGTTTATGAAGGATCATGTGACACTGAAGACTGGAGTAATGGCTGCTGAAAATTCAACTTTGCCATCACAGGAATGAGTCACATTTTAAAATACATTACTAATTGATAACTAAAAACAGTTATCTTATTCACAAAATTACTGTTTTTATTCTATTGTGCTGTGAATTGTGTATTTCATAAGAGACTTTAAAAACATTAAAAATCTTACCGACCCCAAACTATTGAAAGGTAGTGTATATATTTTTATATTATATTATATTATTACATTATATTTATTTTTAAAGCTTTCCTTGCCACTGTATTAAACCCAAAACTATTGCTAAATATTATTTTTAAATGCTAAAATATTATTTTTTACATTCTATTAAGTTTACAGCATGTCGTTTTTTATTATTATAAGTATTATCAGACATATAAACCTTTAAAATAAAAAAAACTGTAGAATAAAATAATTATAAATAATGTCATTATTTTTAACTAAAAAGAATAAAAATAACAAAACCAAAATTATGTTAAAAATCACACACTTTCAGTTTGTACTATATATTAAGTAAAGAACTTGCTTCAAAACCTTCAGAATCTTGTGAAGTAGGTCGTCTGGTATTTTTGCCTTCCATTTCAGGACTAATGGATATTTGGACTTACTATTTTAGTAAGGAAGTTTGCATGTTCAGATGCGGAGAAAGTCAGTGGACTGAAGATCCAGATTTATGGCCTGGATTTCTTCGCCATCTAGTGGTGACTTGTGAAAGCTGCAGTGTCACAGAGCGCCATGCAACTTGTGTGTGTTTGCAGGATCACAGAGCTGTTGGGTTTTGAGCCAGTGGATCTGTTGCAGCATTCTGTGTATGAATACTATCACGCACTGGATTCTGACCACATGACCAAAACACACCACAACTGTAAGGACATATACTGTAAATGCAGTTCACTTACATAAGTCTAAATGAAGATACATCGTAATGCTTTATATATGTCTCTCTTTGCAGTGTTTGTGAAGGGACAAGTGTGTACTGGACAGTACCGGCTCCTGGCTAAAGCAGGAGGGTTTGCTTGGGCAGAGACTCAAGCCACTGTGATCTATAACAGTAAAAACTCCCAGCCACAGTGTGTGGTCTGCGTTAACTACATCCTCAGGTGGGACTTTACAAGGATGTCTAAGTGTGCATTGAAACGCGTGTGTCGACCTCAATACCAATATGTGTTTGTGTAAGTGGCATTATTTTCATCATTTCTTACTCTGCAGTGGCATTGAACAGCCAAAACAAATCCTGTCACTTCAGCAAACCAACAGCACAAAAATAAAACAGGAACAGGAAGAACACCATGAGGAGTCACTCGGAACTGAAGTGACTATGGCAGAGTTGAAAGAGGAGGCAAAGGCAAAGAATGAGAAGAGAGAGGAGCTACATGACAGCCTGGAGGGGGAGCCAGAGGCACTGACTGTAGCAGACCCTGTCCTCACTCTGGATATCACCAACACAGGTTTGAACGCCACAATCTAAATCAGATTTATTCGTTGTTCTGAGACAGGGAAGTTTCAGGGTCATTCACACTATTTCAGCCTGCAGTAAATTCTGTCTTTTCATATTTTAGCTTTACAAAAATTATTGATATTGCAAACTGGTATTTGTTATCATAATATTTTAATTTATAATTGTGATTATGAACTCATTGGTTTGTAGCGCAAGTAGTTTTACAGTTTAGTGCACTTTGTTATTTTTCTAATTATTTACCTAATTAAAAGGAAGTCTTTCACATTCGTAGAAAATTGCTTCCTTCAGTGTTGCAAAATAAATGGATACAGTATGCAGAAATATTTGTATTGTATAAAAATTGTTTTCATATTTCGACCATTTAGAAAAAAGTATGGAGGAGTTTAACATCCTTGCTGTATGTTATTTCCTTGCAGAGTCTGCACTCTCTGTGTTGACAGAAATTCCTCTCTACAATGATGTTATGTTGCCCTCTTCAAGTGTCCTGCTACCTCTCTCACCCCTCTCTCCTCCCTGTTCCTCCCTAAATGATGATGATGCCTCCACAGCCCATCTACCACCTGACGACTTCCAATTCCCACAATCTTCGCCTCCTGATTCTTCCAGATCCCAGGTGGAGTCTAGTCACAATTTTACAGTGCATTTCCTTATACTTTACAAATGTTTTGATATACTTTCTCTACTTTGGATTGGTTGTTTGTTTATGTTCAGGTCGATCTCCCTGTGGATTCAGAATTAAGTGACCAGCTAAAAACGGGTCACGTGGAGAGACTATTTTCCATGGATATAGAGTCCAAGACACCCTTTAATACACAGGTAGATGACTGTTCAAACTTGAAGTTCAAACCTACTGCTTCCGAATCCACACAGATGTCAATATAGGTCCAAGATGACCATGTCAACCAACATAACATAAAACATGTACTGCACCCTTATGTGCTCATTTAATGCTGTTGCTTATGATGATTTTTTAGGGAGTGGGTTTGGATCTTGAGATGTTAGCTCCATACATTCCCATGGATGATGATTTCCAGCTGCGGACTGTTTCTCCAGCTGAGTCGATGTGTTCCAGCCCGGGTTCAGTGCTTGAACTGACCCCCTCCAGCAGCACACAAACTGCCCCTGCTCTCCCAGCAGCCCCTCTAGACTTCGTGTCCTGTGACACTGTTCCACAGAACACTAGACCCACAAAGCAGGACAACAGCAGGTGAGACTTCACCTACAGAGAGACACGCTTTGTTGATCAGATTTGTGCTGCAAACAAACGCTTAACAGATGAACAAATAAATAGTTATTCAAGAACAATCTGTTTTCTGTTGCCTCTCTCTTTCTCTCTCACTTTCTGTTTCTTTCTGTAACTCTCTAGGGAAATTATTCAAGACAGTGATATTTCTTCTAAATGTCAGACCAACCCAAAGCTACTCAAAAGAAAACGAGAGACCATACCTCTGTCTGAAGCAATAAGGCTGGTATGTTTGCGCGTTAGTGTGTATTATTGCATACCTCTCTGGAATACTTGATCCTGAGTGGTCATTCACTTCAATGAACTGTCAGATATCTTTGTTTATAAAACAGAACCACATTCAGAGCTGTTGTAAAATACACTTTAAACATACACATTGTGACCTCATTATATCAGTAATACTGCACCAATATTTGTGTGTGTTGCTTGGGAAGTTAAAGGAATAGTTCACCCAAAAATGAAAATTTGCTGAAAACGTACTCACCCTCAGGCCATCCAAGATCTAGATGAGTTTGTTTCTTCATCAGAACAGATTTAGAGAAATTTTGCATTACACCACTTGCTCACCAGTGGATCCTGTGCAGTGAATGGGTGCCGTCAGAATGAGAGTCCAAACAGCTGATAAAAACATCACAATAATCCACAATTAATCCACATGACTCCAGTCCATCAATTAACATCTTGTAAAGTGAAAAGCTGCATGTTTGTAAGAAACAAATCCATCAAGACTTCAAAATAACTTCAAATCTGAATCAGGAGAGAAATATGCATGACTCAAGCAAAAACAACAGGGCATGGCCTTTTTTTTACTGGAGGAAGCATTATTAAATTTAAATGTAATGGTGGATTTGCTTCTTACAAACACGCAGATTTTTACTTTACAAGGTGTTGATGAACTGGAGTCGTGTGAATTGCTTGTGGATAATTGCGATGCTTTTAACAGCTCTCTTTCTCTCTCTCTATTTTTCATATTTATATTTTTATATAATATAAATATGTATTTGTTTGGTAAGAAGCTGTGTAATAAGCAGAATAATGTGCGGTGAGCTGGGCATTATAGCAAAATAATCCCCTTTAAGGTGTTTAAATCAGACAAATAATAGCACTTATCTACAACAATTAATAGTGGGACTATTTGTTACTTTAAATGTGTGTAAGGAGAGTTTATGACTGACTGCTGATGGTGTTTTTTCCCAGGGTTCTGTGCTGCAGGTGGTGACTGATTTTCCAGAGAAAAAGGTCAGAAAATCAGACGCTTCATCATCAGAAGGGATTCGTCATGCCACGATACTGTTGCTGCCATCTGGTACGTCACCATGGAGACTGTGTGAAACCCTTGTGAATATTGTGAGATCAGTTGTTTTTCATGATTGCACAATGACCAATTGCTCTTTCTGTTTTTCCCACAGATGTTGCGAGTAGGTTATTGAGCAGATCGTCAGAGGGTGGAGCCGTAATGATGCCCCTCCCCCAGCTTACCCGTTACGACTGTGAGGTAAATGTGCCTGTGACTGGGCGGCAGCACCTGCTACAGGGGGAGGAGCTACTGTGTGCCTTGGACCTAGTTATTTAAAAAAGAAAAACCATACTTATGGTTTCCCATGATTAGGGAGAGATCAGTGGCATTATGGATTAACTTCCATTACAAAGAAACAGTGGTGAGCAATCAAAACAGCTGAGATGCTTCTGCTTCTAATGAGTGGATGGTAAATACAAGCTGGACATCAAAATGCAAAAAAACAACAACTAATAAATAATCAATGAGGGTAAAACAGAATTCGTAGAGCAGTTATGAGCTGTGCTCTTCCAGGTTAGAAATACGCACAGAGAAGAGAATATATATAAATATATATTCTATATAAGATTGTATTGTGTGACAACTGCAAATATTATTCTTGCACAAATGACATGAATTTACCTGCAGCTTTCAGAAAATGTTATTTTATTAGCACTGCTGTTTTTATAATTACTTTCAAGGTATGTCTAAATGTTTTCTTTGTTCAGGTCTCTTATGTGTCCCACATGAAAACATGGATGTAAATGAGTGTAAATGTTGTGAAATGTCTAAAGTGGCTGTTATTTTAATCCGTTTGATATAGTATACAGCATTTGAGAGTAGTCAGCATTGGTAGAGTGATCCACACTACTACCTAAAACTACCTTAATGTTGAAATTATTACTCACTGTTGTTATTATTATTGCTAGAGATTTCGACTTAGTTAAATCTCTGAATATATCTAGGGCATTAACAAGTTAAATGTTCTCTTGTGTTCCCTATGAGATTTAGGGCTGGGTATCGTTCAAAATTTTTCGATACCGATAACGAGAGCTAAAGAGAGCAGACTGCTCCGTGTGCTTTCGAATCGCTCTCGCGGATGATCGATCTGCGCCGCACCTCTTCTAGTCGAACACACCGGCAAGTGTTGCAGGCTTATTGGCTCACTGACGCTGATGAGATTAACCCCTTAGGTATCGAAATTTGGTACCGAACGACAAGACGTTTTTCGATACTCGATGGTATCGAGGCAATTCGGTCGGTGCCTAAAAAGTATCGAACTCGATACCCAGCCCTAGATTCCTGTGTTACGTTAACAGTGGCATATAGGAGGCATAAGATATGGTACAATGCCTAGTGTGTGAGCTTTGTCGCTGTGTGTTTCTCATGTTCTTCTTAGTCGTGTCACATTGTCTTCAGGACAATTGTAATGTCTGTGACAAATAAAAAAGTTTTTCAACAACATTCAGCTTTAAATATCAATGTATGGTTTTAATTTAAAGACTCAATAAGACAATAAATAAATAAATAAAAGTTAATACAGTAAAAAATAATATTGTAAAATGTTGTAATTTAACAATTAACTGTTTTCTATTTACCCCACATCCACATGATCCATCTGAAATCATTCTAATATGCTGATTTGTTGCTCAAGAAACATTTCTTATTATCATCAGCTTTGAAAACAGTTGTGCTGCTTGATATTTTTGTAGAATTCTTTAAATGTTCAAAAGAACTGCATTTATTATGAATAAAAATCTTATGTTTTATACATTATAGTTCACTACAATGGGTATACAACAATATACAAAAAGGTTTAAATTATATTTAGCTTAATTGTAAGGTGCAATGAAGCCATATAGAAGGGGAGAAAAATATAAAATGATGTAAAGAGTTTAACATTTAAGCACATAAAGCACAATTACATCCATATAAGGTAAAATGGCAATTAGAAGAGCACATTAAGAAAAAATAATTAAGAATATTTAACACCAAAGCACAAAGACATATAACCTGAGATGATAACTGAAACCCTCAAAAAACATGCTCAAAAGATTATTTATTGCTAAACTAATATAAACTATATTATCAAAATTAATGCTGCAAGTAAGAGCGGAAGCTAGAAGTAAATGAAAAAAGCCCAAAAGTTCAGCTTATTGTTTCTATAATTAAAAATCAATTGTCAAACTTTGACCTTTACTGTTACATTACAGTACATTACATTTTGGTGGTGTAGTCGTGCACTCCAGTTACCCCTAAACTGATCTAAAGTACATGAATTTTCAGGTTTAAAGGGATAGTTCACCCAAAATGGAAATTCTGTCATTAATTACCCACCCTCATGTTGTTCCAAACTCGTTCATCTTTGGAACACAAATTAAGAAATCCGAGAGCTTTCTGACCTTGAATGTGGTAGGACCCTTGCTGTCTGTGGAGGGTCAGAAAGCTCTCGGATTTCTTAATTTGTGTTCCAAAGATGAACGAAGGTCTTACAGGTTTGGAACAACATGAGGGTGGGTAATTAATGAGAGAATTTACATTTTTGGGTGAACTATCCCTTTAAGTCTTCACATTTTTACTACAATATACATGGAACAGTTCCTACATATGTAAACTCTTAAATACCTTAGTCTAGAAACAAATCACAATTTAAACAACTATAATTTCACCTATTATTGTTTTAGGCCTTTTTCCATTCTCTACACCAGTGTTTCCCAACCGTTTTTGTAGGGTGCCACAAGTTTGTTAAAATTTCCAAAGGGTGCCGGCGACTAAAAAAAGGTTGGGAAACACTGCTCTACACCACTAAACCTAACCCTTCTGTATATAAACAGCACATTCACAATGAGTCAAGAGCGTCTGCAACAGTATGTGTGTGTATGTGTGTTCATCAAACATAACTCAGAACAAGAACTGTATTCAATTACTGGTGGCCTTGCCAAAGGACTTACTTCATCGCTCAAGACGCTGCATGGGCTCTTTATTTGCCGTGCGAGACACACATACATACAAAACCTCAGAAGCTCCCTTCTACATTTCTGTGGGAAAATACTTACTCATGGAGAATGGCTTTATTCCTTGGTAACATTATATACACAGCATTTTGTATCCGTGTCTGTCATCCAGGTTGAGTGAATGGCCCTCATTGAATTAGAGGGGAAAATCCCATGATTCTTGCTTTTGTTGCTATGGAGAGGACTGTTCTCAGTTGCACTTTAATCAAACACCGACCAGTTTTCTGAAGGCAGGAAAAGGACTGTTTTTCTATTTAACGGTTTGTTCTCATAAACATTTTCAGTAATGCTGATCGTTCACAATAATGACCAGCAGCGTCGGCGCCACGGGGGGGGGAGAGGGGCCCTGATTTTAGTCGGTGAGGAAAGGTACTGCCCTGGGAAGGTCTCCCAGGCTGTTAAATACACAGATTAAAAGCGAAATGTTTTCATTTCGGTTCGTTCTTAGCAAAAAATATTATTATTTTTTCGTTCAGGTTATGCAGAGCGAAATAAGAACGGTGCTCCATTTAGAAAGAATTCTAAAGTGATTCAAACTTTTATTTACCTTTTATTATGTGAAGAAAATTATCAAATTGTCATTACAAACAATAGTGATGACATTACGGGTTATCTAGCCAGAAAAGAAAATCTCTGCATGCCAACATGTTTTTGTGTAATATGAAATTGACTAGCGTCTCAATAATTTCACATATCATGGAAACATACTGTTTTTGAACAAGCGTCACACATAAATCCGTTACACACGTACACAGACA
>NW_015626033.1:614762-615056 GCF_001515625.1 Sinocyclocheilus rhinocerous | reverse complement strand
CAAACGTTGTCTCCTAATCGATAATGTTGTAGCCGTTTCCTTGAATCTGGATTGACTGTTTTAATCCACGACGGTCCAGGCCACAACGCTTTGAATTTCTGGTTGAATTTCTGGGAAAATTGTGTCAGGATCAGACAAATTGGATCGTTGAAGCAGATTCTGTCGGTCCGTGTAGATAACGTTTTGATCAATAAGATTTATCCAACATGGTTCGCAAATCTAGGAAAAGTAGGCAATAACGGCAGAGTTTATGAGAACGGCCGCTCTTCGCTTATAGCTATGTAGCCATTGTCA
>NW_015626033.1:586962-614424 GCF_001515625.1 Sinocyclocheilus rhinocerous | reverse complement strand
AGAGAGAGAGAGAGAGAGCAAAAATGCCCTGATACCTTAGGACTGCGTATTTTACAACCGTGTCTAAATTAAGAATATTTATGTCGTCGTGGTTAAATCCAAAGCATATGTAAAGAGGCCTCTTTGTTATTTAAACAAGCTTCTTAAAAGAAAGCGTAACAATACGGCTGTAAAGACCTCGACTCAGATTACATCTGTGTAAACATCCCCACTATGTTCTCCGGTACAATTTCTGCAAGTTAGAATAGGAAAGATAGACGGTCGTGATCCTTGTAGCCAAAACACTGTGTACACAAAACACTGTGAAATAAAACAAGTCTAGATCATATTTAAAACGCATGAATAAATGTAATATTAACTATATAATTAAAACATTTCTAAACATCGGTCCGCATGAGATTCGATTCTAAGCTGCAAAATTAGTCTTACTCTACACCATAACATCACAGCCCACTGCACCGCCGTCGTCCTATGAATTGAGACAGACTTAGATGAGATACAGATCTTAAACATCTCATTTGCGAAGATACTGAAATAATGTGAAGACATGGTTTCTCTGTTCCCCTGGTAAAATGTATGACGTTTTTTTTCTTTATTCATTCTTTATTCAAGCTAAACATTTTTTATTTCAATTTATCAGAATGACTGTGTGTGTGTATGTGTGTGTGTTTTGCCACATATTTGTGTTTGTTTGAGTGTTTGTATGTATTCTTTTGTTGTGTTGTGTTGTGTGTGTGTGTGTGACAGGGAGAGAGCGAGAGAGAAAGAGAGAGAGAGAGAGAGGTTTTTGGTAAACCTCTCATTTGAAGAATGGCTATGCCTGCCCTAGGAAGACTTTGTTTCACGGAAAAATGTAAGAGGGTATTTATATTTTTTATTGTTTTTATTTTCAATTTCATTATTAGTCATGTTACATGAGAATCTGTTAAAATTGTTTATTTATTCTGTTTATTGTTCATCCCATTCCTTCTCGGAAGTTTTAGTCGAGTATAAACCGGCCATGTCTATGTGTTTCGGGTCACGGGGTCAACACAAAGTGGGTGGTCGCAACGTGGGCGGTCACTACGTGGGGGAGGGGCCGCGTGGGGGGAGGGGAAAGGTCATAAAGGTCAAAGCCATCAATAATTTTTGACATATGCTGGCAGGTATCACTACTTTGGCTTCACAGATAGCAACAGAGTCTGGGCCAAATCTGGTTTACATTAAATTGTACATAGGCTATATATCAGATTATTTTATTTACAAGTTTCATGTTTGTGTTTATCCCGTTTTTTCCCCCGTTGCATCTGAAAATTACTTTCAGAATTTTCTTTTTTTTTTTCACACAAACGATTCTTCCAAAACATAATTCACCCACGAACGCAACAAGGGACGGGCTTTGTTTGTGATGCAATGAATCATTCACTGAATCGATTTGTTCAAATCAAAAACGAACCACTAGTAGCTACTGTGTGTTGCTTGGAGGTGCTGCTGATTTTGCTGTGGCTTGGTTTGTCTACTTTTGCTCCGCCAGTAAAAATAGTTCCAAAGTAAGTGGCAATATAATGTGAACTTCTCTATATTAACTTCTTATTTATTGAACTGTTATCACACACTTAAGTTTGTGCTGCCTTCGCCTGTGGTTGAATCAAAGCCGAACAACAGTAGGCCTACGTTACTTAGTTATCTAAAAACTCATCAGCGTGGATGAATGTGGTTCGAAGCACTGGTGTAGACATGGAGGACATCTTGTCATAGCGGATGGACAAATAAATTAAGGTTTGTGCTTCTTTTACAACTAATGATTCTCAGGAGGTTTGAATGATCCATGGTCATTTAAAAAAAAAGAATTTTCTCTGTGTATACATATAAAGTTAACATCCATGAAATCCACCCCAACAGCTCTAAGCTTTATCAAAGTGTGACATGGTTTGAAAGGTGGATTTTTTTGCACTCTCTCATTAATCAACATTAATTATACAGTGTAACGTAAATTTAAACAGCTTGTTGACCCGTGGATAGTTTCAGAGTTTCAGTTTGAGGTATTCAGAATGCAGTTTGGTTAAGAGTAACTGATCCCACATCAGTGCAACTTTACAAAATCTGCCGAGAGACTGGAAAAAACACCATCAAACACACAATCTCACAAATGGGTTTCCTGTAGTTGATGACTGCACATGGTATATTGATCAAATGCTAAGCGAAAGCATGTGTAATGGACTGAAGATGTCTATCTCTTCCTCGGCTTTAACTGAGCTCTAGTGGACAGCCAGGAGGCCTGTTTTCACTTACGTCTGTTAAACACACTTACCCCATCACTCTTTTTCCACGGGCGCATGCACGCACAATCATTCACACTCATGTACTGTATACACACACACACACACACACACACAACTATTTGTCCTCAGAGGACCTGTTATAAAACCATTTTACATGTGAAAGCTTTACTGTTTTCTATGGACACACACCAACAGAAAAACCTCATATATCTGCCCGGCCACACAGAAACACAACGAAGATTTGTAATAAATCAGATCTCTTTCTCTCTCCATAACTACATAATTCATTCCTTTGTATCTAATATATTTCTCCTTGGAGGAAGATTTTATTACTCAGAGGTTGCTCTTTCATAGCTCAGGAAACATAATTGAATTCTCTCAAAACTTTTTTATAAAGTATAAAGTTGTTTGACTCAAACGGTTCTCTTAATACCTTAGGAGAAATAAAATTGTCACAAATGAGACAACTGTTGACATTCAAAATTATGCGTTATGCAATATATTGAAATGTCTGACCTCTGGTTCTTCTGAAACGTGAGATTATCGGTTCAGATTTTTTTTTTTATTGCAGTATCTCTCCAGGACAGCAGGGGGTGTCAAAGTGAAAACAAGAAAAAAAAAATCGTTTTAACTGAAATAACTGGACTAAATGGACATTTTAAAAGTAAGCGCAGCTCACCCTTCGGCACAAGGCCTTATGTAACTGTACAATCTACTGCTGTAATTATGAGTATGAGAAAAACCTGGAAACAATTATATTGCATTCACAACCCTTCAAAACAGAATGATGTCATTCCTAATGGAGTGAGTCTAAGAAATGTGGTTAAGGAGAGGTAGTGTGTGTTTACATGCTCTGAAGGGCAGTCTTGTGTTAGCAGATGTTGCATTTAGATCCCCCAGGACCAGTTGCGTGATTTATCAGATGCAGCCGAGTTAAACTCATAAAAGCTCTTTGTCACTTAATTAGTAATTGAATATGTTTCAGTCTTTGATTTAACAGCAGCTGACCTTGAATTGATGAACTAGAGATGGAAAGAGCAGCTGACGGGGGTCAGGTAAATATGTAAAAATGGGTATTTTTGGTAACTCAACTAGTATTTTTAATTGAGAATTGAGAGTTTTTGTGCTGAAGAAGAGAGAACATTTATTCAACCACACAGTCATCGAACACACATTAAATGTTTTATACAGTTTTATTATGCTTTAAATCCACTGTAACTTATATTTTATAACTCCTAAAATGTTTTTTTTTGTACATTGATATACACAGTAATATCTGATGATCATGAATTCGTACAAATTAGCCACCTCGTAAAATATGTACGAATTGCCGTGAGATCGGGCTGGATGATCACTTTATCTAATAAAATCCAAGGCAAAATATATGCAGGATAAAGTACTACAAATAATAAAGTTGTTTATTTACAACTAGTCTATTTTTATGATAGTAAAGAATGTCAACAACAATCTGAGTAGTGAATGACAGAATCTACTACATTTTTGTCAGTGAACACGGATGAAGTAGGAAATCATGCAAATATAAATCTATAAAAACATTTGCTTGCCACAAAAAACAAACAAAAAATCACATACTGTATGTTGTATTGTACCCCAAAAGTAATGCCATTGTATGATTTATTTTCTGAGAGCAAATATTTTTTTTTAGAATTAGTAATGAATATATGTGATTAAGTATAAGATTATATAATGATTTAATTTAATCAGGTCTTTAAGATGCATGTGAAGATAATTCAACGGAATATGTTGCAGTGGAGTGCTATCATAACTTTTATAGCAATGTTTGAGGAAACATTGAGACCCCTTCATGATCATGTATCAAAACACATTCTCTTTCTTTTTCTTCACCTGAAGTGATTCTGATTATTTCGTTGTCTGCATGTATGATGAACCTATCATCATACTCCTGTCATCGTACTCCTACCATAGAGAACTGCTTATGTTCAGGTATTGCTTTATGAAATGGTCTAGACATGCTATCAAACCATGACATGTGGGCTTCTCTTTCTGCAGCCAGACTTTTTTGTTCAATAAACCCTCAGCAGTGAGGTTCTCTAGCTTTAACTGACATTTAGTTTCCACAGTTGCGCATGGATCTTTATATCGAGTGGTGTATGTTACTGAGAACCTAATCTTGTCAGACCCTCTTTAGCAACAGCTTCTTGAGCCTGTGTAAAACAGGATTTAATCTCATCCTGGCAGGAGTGGTTGAAAAAGTGCCTGGCCTCAATGAAAGAACTTGTAATTTTTTTCCCCATTGATCATGGATACAGACATTGATATAGGTTTGATTGTTTTCTGATGTTACAGTAACAACTTGCTTGTCATTCTGACCCATTTGTACACAAGAATAATTTCCTTTGACTAACAATTTTGAGGACAGTTTTAGAGGCTGGTTTCCTTCAATAACCTGATTAATAACCTAATATGCCTGGTGTTCTCCTCTATAACAGAGATGAAAGCAGCTGTTCCATGATTCCTAATCATACTCCCACAACTCCATGTCTTGCACCCGCTGGCTGTGAGCTTTGTTCTGGGCATCGGTGAAGATGAAGTACTGAGTTGTATGGTTATCTGTTCTGCCAGTGAGAAACTCCAGCATCTCCCCATCACCCTGGAGAATGATACGTGCGTTCTCCTCCTGATACTGGTCAGAGTGCTGCAGCAAGTGCTGAAAACACGTGAGCAGGTCTTTCCTCATCTCTCCGCTTTTCTCCAGGTGCGTCTTTGTCTCTAGGATCTTCTCCAGGGACAGCGCTTTGCCCAAGAAAACTCTACGGCGTGGCTGGATGTGGAGGGTGTGCAGGGGCTGCTTGGTACTGTACGTGAGGTGCAGCTCTCCACGGGTGATCTTGAGCTCCATGTGATCCAGAACTGATGGGTTTTTGTCAGCCAGGGCTTTTTTAGCCTGCTCGAAGCAGCTTTCCAACTCATCATGACCGTGATGTCCAGCAAAGTGGCTCTCTGCCAGGCTGGAGGTCGTGAGTCGAGATTCTGGATGGGTCCTTTGAAGGAGCTGTGGACCGTTTGTGCCCAGATGTGCCATGTAGAACAGGACAGGTGTCCCGGCGGTGATACGCACCAGGTGGCGCTCTCCTTCCAGTGCTAGAGAGACGTCACGCCACTTGGATGCAGGAAAGTCCTCCAGGGCTTGGATAGAGAAGTCAAGATTAGTTTTCAGGTGTGAGTCCAGCAATCCTTCCTGACGGATTTTCCCTTTTACTGACAGGAGAGAGTCCAGATCAAGAGAAGGTACAGTGAAATATCTCCTTTTGGGAAGAAATAAACAAATGGGCACTGACTGTAAGGAAAAATGATGGTAACAAAGTATAAAAAAGTTTGGACAACCATTTTTGTCCTAAACTTGAATTTAATAATTTTAATAATGAACTTTCATATATTCCTTGCAGACTCAGTGAATAATGCTGTACTGTACATGCACTGTAAAAAATCAAAGGCAACCAGCTTCAGGAGATTTTTGAGTTTTCACGAATTCTTGTTTTCAGTTTATACAACAAAAAGTTGAGAAAACTCAAAAATATCTGTAGCTGGTTGCCTTAAACTTTTAAGTTTTCTCAACTTTTGATTTTTTTACAGTGTGGTGTCCTGATCGCCCTGCAAGGGGTTTTGTTTACTGATGACTGAGTGACTGTATATTATCCCTATATATCATATATAAACAACTCCTATATATACAAAATTTTATATACACTGTTTTGGTCAAAACAATCCTGATGCGTCATGGTGTTAAGGGTCCATCGGAGGGAATTTAGCAGTCCCTGCTAATCAAATTATTTCTCATTTGGTAACAGTACATCTCAAAGAGATGGCATAGTCTCCACATACATACAGGAGTTGTCACAAAGAGCCTGTTCAGCAAAACAAACCATTTTGGCCCACTTAGCAACCATAAATACAGGTGATCTAGGTTAAAAGGCAAAACATCAAAAAAATTCTACTGGATCCCATGAGATGTTGACTCTTTGCAACAAACTTCATTATATAAAAAAAACGTATTTTAAGGTATGCTTTATGACAGTAATGCAAACAATAAATGCATCTACTAATATAATAAAGCAACTTTTTATCAACTTAGTTATCAACTTTTTCTTTTGTTGTTGCACTGATTCATCTGCTGCTTACTAATATGTCTAATACTTTTACAATATGTAACCCTGATTGTTCCATTTAGTGGTACACCACACTGCTGCTTTTGTTTATAAATTTACTTTAAACAGTATATACAGTTTTCCTATTCAACCTGTCATGTCAATAATTTAGCTTATTGCTGGGACCTATACAGTACATTTCACTAATATTAACACAGTGTAAAGTTTTACCGTAGAGGCATTTTTCTTATAATTTTGTATGCCAAACAGGTTTGGTGCTGTGTTGGATCACCACTGTTTCGTAAACTTTCTGATCTTCCTGAATATTAAAATGAAATCTACTTTGGTAGAGGCAACTTACATCTCACTCATAGCAGAGGACATCAAAGGTCAAAAAGCAATTCTTATGGTCCAGTCCAGTGAGCTTGGACTCTGTTGAACACAACATACATTAAGTATTTTCAACTACTAATCAGTAAAAGGAAACAATAAGTAAACATATTTTCTGTGGTAATTTTGTGACATAAGTATTATATTTAAGCCACATATCCCATTTATCATCTTCATTGTTGAGGTTTGATGTGTTAAATTTAGATGCATCCACTTTTAAAAGCTCTTACCTAATCTCTAATCTTACCTTTTGATTCAAAACAGAACAAGAATGTCTCACCTCTAGCTGCCGCTGCTCTCTGCTGTCTTTGTGTTTTGAGGTGATGGACAGGTGTCAGGTAGGTGGATAAACACCACGTGGTTGATGATGAATCAGTATTTTCTGTGCACAGACACACACAGTCTAGTATCATCCAATCGCACTCTGTCACACTTACACAAGCTTATCGCTTCCCATACACAACACATGCCAGTGTAGAGGACTTGAGCATTATGAAAGAATTCATTTAACATGCTTTAATAGAACTGGTGGAATAGGACAGAAGATTTTGATGACTCAAGTTCTGTGTCACTCAGCAGAACTGTTTTTAGATGCAGCATCTATTGTGATGC
Organism: Sinocyclocheilus rhinocerous; assembly: GCF_001515625.1. Lineage (NCBI taxonomy): Eukaryota > Metazoa > Chordata > Actinopteri > Cypriniformes > Cyprinidae > Sinocyclocheilus > Sinocyclocheilus rhinocerous. Next base: position 607,034 of record NW_015626033.1, on the reverse strand, counting down.
AACTCATCTATCTGGCCCGTGGCCAATGTTTAGTATAATAGCAAACACCTCATGATAATGGATTATATCAGTATAACCAGTCAGCTAGAAGTGAAAAGATCACTGCAGTGTGAGAAGTGCGCTTACAGATCTGCCAGTGTAAAATCAACATGATAAAAGGCTGAAAGAATCATGCACACTGCACCACTACTGTTGGTTTTATCACTTTTTTTGTGGCATTGTACTTTGTTGTCCCACCCACAGTAAAATCTCATTGGTCTAAAATCCTGCTCCATAGAATTCTATGTATGTTCTGATTGCCTGTTATTGTGCCACATCGTACAGCGTTTACACTTTTGATTTCAGACAAATTACTTTCAACACACATGTCAATTCATACCTCTTTTATGTTTTGGCAATTGGTGGCTAATTTCTAGGAATACAAATGATCTAATTTGTAGATTTTTGATCTGCTTACACCTCACTGACAGTTTTTATGCTTTTCAATTTCAGACCGATTTCTTCCAACACAATCACAATGACAATTCCATTTTTTAAATTCTTTACTTTAACATAACAAAACAATTGAACAATGACCACAGATCACATGCAACAAAAACATATAGCTAGGCCTATGTGTAATTTAGGTTCATGTTGACCTGCCAATGTTTTGCAAAAAGGTACATGAAATCCTGGGACCTATATACTTAAAAAGGTGTCAATGTCTGACAAAACGTACATTTTTACTTTTGACCAGTGAAAAAAAATGATTCATTGAATTTACTAAATTTACTAAAGTGGTTGCAATCAATTTATTTTATTGACGAAAATCAATTATCACTTTAGGCCACTATGACACTGTCGCTGGTTTATCAACTACTTTACGTTTTGGCAAATGGTGGCCAATTTCTGTGAATTTCTATGACGGTTAGGTTTAGGTTGAGGTTGAGGTTATGCTTTTTTTTCTGAAGATCATACATTTTTCTATGAATTCCATTGTACAAATTCATATGACATTCTTTTCCTCCAGTGTTTCTGATGAGATGCTTTAAAGCAACAAACAGTAATGAAAAAGATATTTAGTAAAAGAGAGAAATGTTTATAAGGCCTGGTAATCGGTAAGAATAATAGATGGATAACATGGGATGGTGAAAAAAGACAGGAGAAGGAGAAAGAGCAGATGAGGGATGAAAACAATCAGTCAGAAGAAAAGAAAAGAAAAAAGAAAAGAGGAAGTCGACCAGTGATGAGGGTGAAAAGGGGTAGGGGTAAAACTGGAAATGAACGCCTTTTGATCGAAAACCTCTGCCTGACAAGGGGCAGTTGCCATGGCAACACCGAGCTGCCAAAGATATGTGTTGATGGATGACAGTTTGAGCCAGAAGCATTAGACAGATTCTATGCCTGGAAGAACAGAAAGAGAGAGAGAGAGAGTAGAGGCATCATGCTCCTCTGCTCCTCTATTAGTGTTGACAATGACATGATGCTTGTCATACTGTGCATCACAACACACCCACACACACAGTTCCTCTCTCTCAAACTGCCATGGTGCCCCAGGGGAAGGTGAAGTGAACGCTGAGGCCAGCTGTTGGGGTTGAAATTAGACTCATGTGACATTTAAGTGCATTCAGAGTGTGTGAAGCTTTTTTTGTTTACAACTTGTTTGTTTAACTGTGCGTAAATGCTGCAAATAACATTCTTCCCAATGAAAAATGTCTCCCCCTGTCTGATAGCTCCTGAATCCTGTATCATTAGTCAGACCGGGAACACTTTTCTCAAATAATTCAAAAGCGCAGCCAGACCTGTCATTACACAGATATGAAAATAGGAGATTGGTGGGGGGAAGTGTGTGAGAGAATGATTGAACTACAACAATATGTTAGTCAAGAAGGGTTCAGGAGAGACTGAGAAAGACAAAACAAGTGAATGAGAAAAAAATGTAAGAGCGACATAAAAATCAACACTCCTTCCACAATCTTTCTTTATAAGGCTCTATATAACTGTGTTAAATCCATTTCACAGCAACGTTTCACATTTCTAATTCTGAAAGAGGGTCGCTTTAGGGCTAATCTGTCCCAAAAATGATTGATTCTGTGATTGTTTGGGAGGCTTAATCAGAGGGATAATTTATCTTCGGTGACCTCGAATACAAACTACTATCAAAAGATTCAGCTGTGAATGGCGATTTTTGATTCATTCAAATGAATCGAATCTTTTGATTCTGTCCAGCAAAAAGAATTGTTCAGATTATACCATATTATACCAGTAGGAGTCCTTCTGAATATTTTGATAGAATCTTTGAATCATCTGATTCGTAATTACTTGGCTCGACTTTAAGAGCCCCATTAAGGCAATGACAGTTTATTCATTCCTAAACACTCTTAAGATAAGATACTGTAGCCTAGGCCGTGTAAACTGTAGTCTACCGTATACATTTTTATTTTTTCACACTGGGTTGAGAACGAGAAAGTCAACCAATCATAAACTGCCTTAAGTCCTGACCTTATTAATATTCATATACTTTGTCGTTGCAGGATCTTCTACGCGGTTTGTTTTAGCATCCGAGATCTTTGTGAAACAGTCCCAGGTGAAAAATAAATATATTTTAGAAATATATTAAAATGCAATTCAATATATTTTTATTGCACTTCAAATAAGCATGTTGGGAATACAAATGTATTATAAACATACTACTTGAATTTCAAGTATATTTTTAATACATTTAATACTACGTCTTTTTCACCTGGGTGACTACGAACTTCAGTGGTGAAGATAGACAGCATTATTTTTGGACTACACTTCAGAAGATTCAAGACGGATTTACGTAACGTTAGCGACATTTCCAATGATAGACGAACAGGTATCGAAACACTTCGCGTGCTCCTTGCGCGTTGTACTTCTCCGAGCAGTGTTATTAATCTGATAAATATGCAAACAAGGACGTTGACAAATGTACATTGTGTAGCCTAATGTCAAAACCTGACGGGTGCGCCTGAACCTGAAGATAAATTACTTGGGTGTGAACCATGGAGCAAGATACATTTTAACGTTTAAAATGACACTTGCTATATTTCAAAGGTGAAAAGCCCACATGACAACTACTACAACGACAACATCCAGAGGAGGACTCAGTGAATTCCATCACCTCATTATGTCCACTGCTTTAACGGAAGTATTGTGTGCTCCATTTAAAATCATCTCAACTCAAGGTGTGAAAACGTGTGCGTGTGTTCATAATAACCAATGAGTGCATGTTTGACCGTGGGGTGTGTGTTTGCCATGAAACTTTTTTTTTTTTTGGCCTCAGGGGATCCCATACTGCTCTTCCCATAAACATTGTTTCCATAGTGATAATGGAGAAGAGAGGAAGGATGCAAAACGTGACAGCAAGAGTAATAAGAGCGAATGAGTGAGAGAGAGAGAGAAAGTGTGTGTGTGTGTGTGTGTGTGAGAGAGAGAGAATCCAAAGAAATAAGCTGTGAGTAATAAGAGCGAATGAGTGAGAGAGAGAGAGAAAGTGTGTGTGTGTGTGTGTGCGTGTGTGTGAGAGAGAGAGAATCCAAAGAAATAAGCTGCGTGCCCGATATAATAACATCACAAGGAGATAAAGGGAACATTGTGAGCTTGAGATCATTCCTTTATTCTTAACACATTTCACAAAAACACACACACATTCAAACAATGTTTAAGATTTTATTTCATTTCCTACCAGCATTGTTGCCTCATGTCTGAGGTTCTCCCATTATGTGTTTTTAGAAATAAAATAAATGCAGAGAAAACACAAACAATATTAAAAAAGTGCATGAAAAACACTTTTATAGTGAATGAAGATTCCCTCTTTCGTACGAATAATCACTTGGATCAGTGGACCTCAAAACAACAGATTAATATGGACACTGAGGTAACTGTATCCGTGATCTCTGTCAGCTGGTGTCAAATAGGATGTTTTGTCTCCTGAATATGTAAATGTATAAAATATTAAGGGTCTAAATGGAATAGAATTGTATTGAACATTATGGCCACCTTCAGGGCCTCATGCATTCTGGCTAAAATCCACTGCATGTAAACGTGATGATCGTCAAGGACAGCAACCCAGGTCATGCATTTCGCAAGTGCCTATAATATTAACAAAATTAAATTTCGAACATTTTTTTATTATTATAATTTTTTTCTTTACAAATTCTGAATGAGTGTGAATCTTTTTTCACATGGTGCCCATCACTATGAAAGGCCATTTCTGCTATGGAATAAATAAAATTGCAGAATCGCAAGATATAAACAGAATTGTGAGAAATAAACTTGTAATTCTTAGAAAAAAGTCAGAACTGCAGGGTATAAACTCAGAATTCTTACTTTCTCACAATTCAGAGTTTATATCTCACAATTCTGACTTTTTTTAAATTAGAATTCCAAATTTATATATATATATTCTTTTTTTTCTGCCATGAAATAAAAAAGATAATTGTGACTTTTTATTTTACAATTCTGTTTTTTAATCACAATTATGAGTTTATACCTTGCAGTTCACTTTTTCTTCTCAGAATTGTGAGTTTATGGAAACACGCTTCCATACTTCTTTGTGGATTGGTTCAGTCACAAATATCCACGAACACATCAAACAGATTAAACAAGAACATTTAAGGCACAGTATGGTAGTTTTCGCAAGAGAAGAGCAATATGTGAATTCGCTGTCCCTTTTGATTTGTGGTGTTGTGTAAAGACGTACAAAAAGCGCCTAAAAATTCAAAAACTGTTGATATTCTGGTTCGTATAATGGATCTATAAGGCTGCTGGAAACCAGTTTCTTCCTTTGTTTCCACAGCAAGTGTTCTGTTGTTATTTTCCCCTCACGTGTGCCCTGGCGAGAGCCCCATGGTGTGCAGAACCTATAGCGTCTGAAAGCCACTGCTGTGAATCCTCCCCTCCTCTAACCCTCTCCTTCCCCTTTTCTCTCTCTTTCTCCAGGGTCTTGTCTTCCCTGTGGCTCTGCGGCTGCAGACCATCCCACATCCTGTTCTGCTCTCTGGTTTCAGCTTGACACAGAGCCAACATAGGACACACAGAGTCCTCTTCATCACTGTCCTCCTCCTCATCCTCCTCCTCCAGCAGCTGTGGAAATCTTACTGAAGTCGATGATGAAGAAGAAGGGTGAGAGTTGGAGTATACGTCCCGTTCGTACACAGACACAGGGAGCTGGAGGTAACGACCGGCTGCGTATAAACAGCAGCAGGCTGGGACACACTCCGGACCTTCCCGCCTCAGCAGACGCAGGCGTTTGTGGTATGGCCCGGGCGGCGTAATGCAGGGCTGCAGGGCAGGAGGGGGAAGAGGGGTATTTGTGGCAGGGGTTTGGAGGGGACAAGGTGTTGCTGTGGGACCTGATGGGAAGCACCAGTCACTCTGGAGGAGGATTTCGTTTCTGAGACGACGGAGAAGGTTGTTGATGAGCACGGAGCGCCGTAAGAAGGACTCGGGGTCATCCATGAAACGCAGCTTCGAGAGAGAGAGACGGAGAATGTGTGCGCGCTCTTCCAAGACTGGTGACATCTGCTGGCTCGGAAGACAAAATGAGCATTCATAAACGAGGTCAGGTCAGTTATCAAGTTAACCTGTATGATTCATAATGTGTTGTGAGGAACAAATCAAGGTGCAAGATGTTGGTGAATGCTTTGTTTTGTTCGCAGAGGTACGTAGTGTAATAAAGTGATAAACAGTAAAGTATAGGGAAACAAAAACTATTAAACGATAAAAACTAGCAGTGCAGAAATATTTCAGTTTAATAAAATAGGAATAGAAATAAAAACTGAATTGAAACCAAAAAAAAGAAAATCTGAAATCTGCATAAATGTGCACTATTACAGAACAGAAATTAAATTAAAATTACTAATAAAATGACTACAGCTTTTGTATTTTCATATGAATTTCTAACAGCTGAAATTTGAGTTGAATTGAAGTCAAACTAAAATGTGCAATGAAAAAAAGACAAATGAGGTACAGTCAGATTGCTCAGCGAATTTTAGTCCAAAATTAAATCCAGTAATTTCAATAGGAATGCTTTATTATGAATCCAGTCATGAATTTCATGTGAAGCCGAAATATTTCTGCATACATATTCACAAAAATTCATCACATTAATCTACATTTTTTAAAGTGACTTCTACATGACTATGGATCTTTTTGCACATGAAATATCACTAATGTGTCCTCACCTTTACAATGATAAAAAATTTGTCAAAATGTCCACATTTTAAAAACCCTGGTGTTTACAGGTTCTTTAGTGGTAATGCCAGTTTATGCAAAAATTGTTACAACGTCATACAATTTTATGAATTACTGAAAGTATTATAAATAATATAAAGTGCTGTGTAGAAATATGTAGAATTATGTAAGGCTAGCAGACTTACAGTGTGACAGTAACTCCTGAAGCTCAGTACAGGTTCTTCGTCCTCCACAAACTTCCTTTTGAAATAAGAGATCCGTGATAGGGCCACACGATCCATCACATGATCAGGAGCTCGTCTGTAATTGGGCTCTGGAGACAAAATGGGAAGGTTCAGACAGAGTTTCATTAATAGGCTATGTCTTCTAGATCAAAGACTGGTATGGAGAGAATTTCTGGCCTGTTTTAGTACCAAAACTGGATAACAGATTTTGAAACGTCTACTTTGGAATGGAACATCATCAGCACCATCTGTTCATGGTAGTCTGTTTTTCAGAGATGAGATTAGTTTCAGACCTTCAATGAGCCCTTGGGTGTCACCCCCTGGTGGTGAGGGGGTGGAGATACAGCTTTTACTGCAATGCTCAGAATCCCAGATCGGTTGGTAGATTGACGGCGGGGCTTCGGATTCAGGCTCACAAAAGGGGTTCATTGATAGGACCAAAGCCATAGTTTCACCTCAGTCCTAAACAACAAACACACAAACATAATTATTTAAAAAAATGCACAATGAAATTCTGTCATTAGTAAATGATGAGAGAATTTTCATTTTATTTCAACCCTGTATGACTTTATGTCTAGCGTCTATGGAATACAGAAGACGTTTTTTCTGTACAGTAAAAGTCAGTGGGGTCCAGGGTTGTTTTGTACCCCATTTTGTATACTTTGTATACAGGGCCGTCGCAAGGGAGGTGCGAGGCCCTCTGCAATTTTTGTGTGTGTGTGTGTGTGTGTGTGTGGGGGGGGGTTGCTATATTGAAGTTAAAATAAAAATCCACATTCAAATGCAAAAACGTCATACAGATACGTCATAGTCATATAGCTGACCCAGTCTCAGGCAGTATTATCAGTGGTGCACGAAATGCGACGACGATGTAAGTGTCATTGCATTTTAATGCTTTTGTTAGTCTATCCAGTTGAACCCACTAGATGCGGCGCTGCTACGTTGTTCATTCAAAATATTGCCGAAAAAGAGAACAATCAATGCGGGGAAGATTTACGTCAAAACCGAAACCAAGCCGTTCACACAGAACGCATATTTATCGCATTTTCTAGAGGGACATCTATCACCGTTGCACTCGCGTCTCGCACAAGAGAGCCGCATGTTTAGAAAGCTATGTAAAATTAATGTAAGTTCAACTTTTAAAAAACATGTTTTAAGACTTTATGGCAGTTTTCCCCATCCCACTGCATCTCATGTTTTTAAATGAAAAAAGTATTAAATTATGCCTTTTAAATTCGAATGTAATTCGAATATTGATAATATTTAAGTAAAAAATTCTAATTTAGTTTTTCAGCCATTTTGACAGCCCTAGTATACATACAGTATATATTACAAATGACAGACATATATGTTCCAAAAAATCATACAGGTTTGGAACCACATACAGATGAATAAACTTTTTTGATGAAATATCCCTCTAAACACAGTTTTTCAATTGACACTGAATAAATTATATTTTCTGCACCACTGTATTCACTGTGTGTGTGTGTTCATAAAATCATATCTTAAAATGTTTTTGATACTGATTTATTTTTTAACATTAGGCATATTCTAGTAAAGTTTAATTTTAGTAAAGTTTTTGCAAACAACTCATAATTACAATCTTTCAATAGCAGCCTCTTTGCAAAGCTTGTATTACATTTGTGACAGCTTTACAAAACAATCTGTGCTCAAATGTGCGCTCGTAAGATCTAATTGAAATGATCAGAGACTTATGAATAAACAGCCACTAGTTTCTAACGTTGAGATTCTTGCATTGTTGTAATCAATACGTTTTTTTTTCTCGCTGGGGAGCAAATTTTGCATTCTAAAAGTTACAGTATGTTTTAATATTACAATGAACTCTTTTATCTTAAAAGATCAAGGAAAATTTGAATCCTCATTACAACCCCTTTAAAGAAAGCAACCTCTCAACAACACTGTGCTACTCTACAATAACTTGTAGAGTTATTTCCTCTATCTTTGAAGATTACACTAACAAGGCATTTGAAAAACACTTCGATACTCTTTAAAACAGCTAATAGCCAAAAACACACACTATGAAACACTCAGATAACGAGATAGAGAGAGAAAAACATTCAGTAGAAGCTGAAAGGGAAGGTATCTGTTTGTGTGATCTCTCTTTAATCATTTTGTTCTCTGTTCTACCACACACGCAGTGACAGGAGAGAGAGGAAAAGTTCTGGATGACTGCCTCTACAAAGGTCATTAATCTTCACTGACAATTTCACACACACACACTATTACTCTCATGTAGTGGCTTCAGTTGGCACACATTGAACTGCCGTTATGCCAGGCTGTTCTGAGTCACCAGACACAATTCTCACATGACAAACAATGTTTATTTGTAACTATTTGGACTGTCAATCGATTAAAACATTTCATTTAGTTAAGTAAATGATATATTAATTAATTGTTCAAATGAATCACATATTTTAGTATCAGAATAGCTGCTAAATGAAGATAATTCATTATATTATTGTGGCAGACTAAAGCATTGAGGTTACAAAAAGTGGCAGTTTTATTTCCATATCATGATAATCATTGGCAGTCAGTCTGACTGAGGTAGATTTTTTTAAAATGAAAAAAGTAAAAAAAAATTTTTTTTAAATGTCCTGTGTGAAAAGCTCTTTATTATCAAATTAATATACAGGTTAATGGACATGACTAATTGTGTTGATGTTATTGCATTAATTTTTTAATAATTAATTGCATTAAATTAACAAATAAAATGAATCATATAAGTAAATGAGAAGTAAAAATAAAATGGTAAAAATATCACAAATACTTTTTTTGCATGCACAAAAATTGTTCCTCTTGCAGTAAACTTAATTCAGCTGTAATAACTCGTCCTGTTTTTAGTCTGTGTCCGCAGGGTTTGGATCACATTGAGATCATGTGAGCGAGACGTGTTTAATCAGAGCAGATCCCACTCTCCTCCTCTCCCTCGTACTGTCGTTACCTGTTTCTCATTCCGCCCACAACTCTACTTTGAATTTACGCTTTAGAAGACAGAGAGCTGACACAGAAGCAGTGCTCTCTCTCTCTGTCACACACACACAGACACACACACACACACACACACACATACATAAGCTGTCTGTCTGTCTTTGTCTCTTTGCTCGTTTTGTGCACTCTCTCTCTCTCCATCTTTTCCACTTTCCTTTTCATGTGAAGAAAACATAAAAAGGTGCTGGATCCGTTGGATTTGCACCTCATCAGTCACACACGCACACATACACAAATATCACAGGGTACAGACGGGAATGTGTACTAGAACTGTGAAGCTCAGTAGATGCTAAAACTACAAATTATAAAACACAGTTGATGCTAAAACCAGACAGAGAGAGTGAAAGAATGAGCGATCCAACCTAAGGAATCATGTAAGGCATAAGCTTTGAGTTGTGCAGTTGTGGTTTTTCCTATGTGAAAACCACAATTACAGGTGTCCATTAAGGTAATGTAGTTTTTGGCTTAACTCACTAAAACCAAAACATCCAAAGCTCATGATGCTCTTTACTGGGTCATAAAAGCTGTTAAAGCTCACTCACACATTTACTTAGCTATCTTAATGGGGACTTTAGCCACATCTCCTTATGCCCTCAAAGGTAGGTTTTGTCAGTTTAGATAACTTTTTAAGAACATGCACTTCTCATGTATAGCTGATTAAAGACATAGTTTTATTGAGTGGTTAGTCTTCCAGGAAATGTAATGCTTTGAAATTATTTAAACAATTTTCAAAATGCTTTGTCAGTAGAAATTAAGCCAGAAAGAGAGACAGAGCAGACAGAAAGAAAACAAAACACTGCACAATTAGTCAGGTTATGAGCTTTAGGCATCAGCTCATATCCTGCTCTGCTCTTTGGAACACCAGGCTGACAGATCATTCTAAAACCCCAGTGAATGTCGACCACAATGGCACATGCACAGAGCTAATGCCACAGTCTGCCCACATGGCCTGACCCAGAAAGAGTTCCATGATATAGGAGAAACAGGAGTAACTGATATAAACACACATGTTCAAAGATGTCAATTATGACAAAATATGGAGGTGAAACTGTGAAACAATATCTCACTGCTATTTATTACTTTCTAGTGGGAGATGTAGTGTATTAAACATTAAATATTCTGTCAATATTATTACTAATTATTATTTAAAAATGATATACAAATGAATAAAAATTATTATTATTATTATTATTTTTTAATTTACACATACCCATGACTTTTCTTCTGTGAAACACAAAAGGTGACAATTCTGAATATTGAATAGGCATGACAAAGAAGCAGCATAAAAGTATCATATAAGTGGTCCATGCAACTTGTGCACTATACTACAAGTCTTCTGAAGCCATATGTTTACTTCTGATGCCATGTTGTTTACAAGTCTTGTAAACAAACAAACCAAGTTGTTGTTCACTAAAAAAATCCTGGCTTCCGCTTGTAGGTCTCAAATCTTATGTGTCTGCATTCAGTTATATATTGTGCCTTTAGACAAATTGCATCATGTTTGAAATCAGTGAAATCAAACGTCATTGGTTATCTCATGATTACTTATAACTTCAAAGCTGACATGATGCGTCTAAAAGTGACATTTCAACCCTCACTCTGGGCGACTAAATTATGTTTAATATTAGCCTATGGCAGGGGTAGGCAAGTTCGGTCCTAGAGAGCCGCAGTCCTGCAGAGTTCAGCTCCAACCCTGAAAAAAAAACTCACCTGCCTATAGCCTTAGTAATCCTGAAGACATTGATTAGCTTGTTCAGGTGTGTTTGATTAGGGTTGGAGCTGAACTCTGTAGGACTGTGGCTCTCTAGGACCGAACTTGCCTACCCCTGGCCTATGGCTAATAAATTCTTAAGGTGTCCATAGAGGGTTGCATTTGATATTTGATTCGATAGCTACAGCAGAGGCAGAGCAAGGAATATTTGCTTAAATTTTCATTTTTTCACAAAAAGCTTGTATGGCTTCAGAAGACTTGGAATGCATTACTTTTGTTGTGCTTTTTTGTAATTTGTCACACAACAACTAGAATATTTGTCCATAGAAGAAAAAAGGTCATACAGATTTGGAACGACATGAATGACTTCTTTAATTCATGTACGCACATGCAGAACCCACACTTATGTCACACAGTAACATGTGTGAAACACACCCTGCTGAAGTGACGCCCCAATGTACAATAAGGTGAAAAGACCACAGTAGACTTTGCCAACCATGAGGCTATAGACACACACCTTCACACTTCTCCATGAGCTATCATCCATCTGCTCAGAAACTGCTTTCTGTCTGGGTGCTGGAAGCATTTAAACCACGTGTGTCCGTGCAGGACTTCCATTCAACAGTTTGGGTTAAAGCTTGACCTGAATCTATCAGTGAGACAGAGGAGGTTTATTTAAGAATCGAAATGTTGCGTTGGGGATCTGAACACATCCTGCAGACTGTAATCTATTCTAGATCATTAGGTAGTCTGTTTCATTCTCACACGCTGAGACAGAAAATGTAGGCAACACCCAGTCGAGGAGGTAAAACATCCATCCAAATATGTCTTGCACACATATACAAAGCCTGGGGAAAGAGGGGGAAATGAGGAAAAAAATGAAAGAGGGGGAAAAAAGAGAAGTAGGAACACCCTTCCCGCCTGCCAAGAGCTCTGTGGTTGCTCAGCTTGTCTAGGTTATATCCAACTCGGAGGGAGAGAGAAAAAAAGAGTTGCACCATGTCTGTACTGCAAGCGGAGAGTGTAACGGTGTTAGACAGATAAAATAAGAGAAAAATTATACTGACTTCAGCCAACAGCCCTGCATCCCGGCCTCAGTGTGTGTGTGTGTGTGTGTGAGGTTAGCGCAGTAACATGATCGTGTTGACACAATGCCACATCAGTGCTGAAGGAATGTTCTGGCTACCCATGCATCCCTGCTGTTAAGAGTCAGAGCCTGAAGCTGTGTGTGTGCGTGTGCGTGTGTTTGAGACAGAGGGAGGACAGCACATGCTCTCTGTATACTCAAAGGGGCAGGGTAATCGCATCATCCCTGCTATCGTTTAAATTAGTGTGATATTTACATCACGGTGGGCTCTGATTTATGATGTGATGGCTGTGATTTATTTGCGTTCAGACAGCAACACTGTCTACTGAAAGTCTATTTATATAAAGTTTCTACAGTTTTTGTCTTATGAACTCGAATTATTAAAATCGATTAATTAACATGTTTAATAATATTAAAGTTACTTTAGTATATATATATATTAAATTATCTATTGTTTTTTTCAATTATCTATTCTTTTTTATGTTTAATAAAGCCAAATTTTCAAGTACTAAAAAATGAGAATTATGAAGTGTGTTTACATGCATTTTAAAAGTTCTATTTCAGTCAGGCTATAGTAATATATCTTGTTAAAATGTCATGTAAATGCTCTTTTAATGTGTTTTTAAAAAATTACTTATGCTCACCAAGGCGTATTTATTTGATCCAAAAATACAGTATAAACAGTAATATTGTGAAAGCTATTATTACATTTTTAAAAAAAATTATGTTTTGTTTATTAAATTGTTTACTATTTGAATGTTGAAAACAGGTGTACTTAATAGTTTTCATGGAAATCATGATACGTCTTTTCAGAATTATTTGATGAATATAAAGTTCAGAAGAACAGAATTTATTTGCTAATCTTTTGTAACATTATAAATTCTTTTGTCACTTTTGACCAATTTAATATGTCCTTGCCAAATAATAGTATTGATTTCTTAAAGGTGACATATTATGTCACTTTTTACAATATGTAATATAAGTCTATTGGGGTCCCCAGAATGTAACTGTGAAGTTTCAGCTCAAAATACCCCACAGATCATTTATTATATCATTTTGAAAATGCCTATTTTGAGTGGAAGCAGAAGCACTCCGTATTAGAGCATGTCTCTTTAAATGCAAATGAGCTGCTGCTTGCCGCCCCCTTTTCCAGAATAGAGCTGCGCCATTACAGCTCGGGCCTGCTAAAAAACATCTGTTTTGGTTCTGATTATCATCGCTGAAATAATGCGTTTTAAACCATATTAGTTTAAACTTGTGATATACGGTTTTCTGAGTGCACACATCTGAAGCACACGGACAGAAAGCGGCTGTCACAGCATGTGAGTACTAAACTAAGTTCTCATTCACACACGTTTACGTTAAAAACACGCGTAAGTTACAAAAAAAGTGGGTTATGTCTGTGAAGCAGCCCACAGACTCCTCAGAAGTCTCTTGAAGTAAATCCTCACCGTGCCCAGACACAAATGACTGGAACGGACTGATGAGAACCACAGGCGGTAAACGATTGCGTGGGTTTTCCTTTGTGCCTGCTGTAGATCGAGGGATCAATGCGTGGCAGTATGCCAGACACTCTTAAACTGGCACAGTGATCTCAGGGGGAATACCCACATACACACAAACACACACACTCCTGCCCCACGGCACCAGGAACAGATGCCACAGCCAGCGCAGTGAACCCATTGCTGATAATGAAGCAAGAAATAATCCCACTCACACACACATACCATCTCAGCCACGCACAATAGCGTCTCTCTCTCTTGCGCAACAACAACAATAGCCTCACACACATAGATCTGTCTCCTGCCTTACACTACGCAGACACCAATGCACAATTTTCCCATGCAACAGTAATTAAGCATTCATCAGGACAAAAACACACACTCTGCGTCCATCTATAAAGTTATTGTGCTTTCATCTTGTACACTTCATCTCCTTGTAAGGGAATCAAGCAGTAGCAGAATTCTGGCTCCTTGCCCTTACAACACACACACACATAGCATGGGTGTTTTAATGTGTGAAAAGAACATTGTGTGTGTGTGTGACCTCACTGCCATTAGCTTCTTTAGAGATTCAGTGTAATTATAGTAAATTTTACAAACCGTAATAAAAACAAAATGAATCTTGGTCGGATGATAGCTCACATGTATGATAGAAATATGTAATTTTATTTGACTATATATAATTTAATTTTAATTTTTTTTAAGTATTTAAAAAAAAAGTAAATGCAGTCGCTGAATTAATAAATAAGAAATATATTTTTAAAATTAAGAAATATATTGTAGGAATATAAATATATGTAGATCTATTGATATACATGTTATTATTAATTCAATCACAATTATCACAATTCACATTATTTTAAATAAATGTAATATATATATATATATATATATATAGACTATATGAAATATTTTATACTAAATGAAATTAATTTGCAACTGTAGGGCCTTTTAATACAAACTAGTTGTATGCAAAAATGTGATTAAATGTTAAGAAAATACAAATGGTGAATATATGGACCTAATGTACACTCTTTGCCTAGTGCATTCCTCATATAGACAAAATATACATTTAATATTTGATCATTAGTATAACTTATAACGAAAACACAGGATACTGTGTGTATTCTTAGGTGCTTAAAAAATAGTTGTTTGCTCTTAACACTTGAGAGATCATAAGTGTAGTTCATCTGTGTTGGCACTGTGCCATGTCTGTCTGGCTGCCTCCGGAGGCTGGTGGCGCGTAACTCCGAGCAGTGTGAATATGTTCAAAATATAGTAACTTTTGCTTACCTTTAACTGTAATGAGGACCAAGTCAATATGTGTTGTTTTATTTAATCAGATGTGTTCGTTATGGACGCGCTCTCGTTTTCTCCTCTGGGTTCCGCTGCTGTAGTCCCGCTCTGTTCATCAATAACTACTTATCCAAGATCCATCAGCGCGAGCCTTTCTGACTTTCAATAATCGATAAGATTCTACTGGAAAAAAATCTAATCCAAAGCCAAGCAGTCAATCAGCGCGCGAACAAAGCCGCTGTAATGTGACGGAATCTCCGTTGCGTGTCCGCGCAGGTCGCTTTGCTTTGTGCCACAGTGACCTCACCGGCAGACGGTGCGACGTTGCAGCGTTTGCTTTGAACTGGGCTTGTTAACGTCAGTGGACACCAAACAGCGTCGCCACATTCCTCGGAATAAACAGAAGCAGCTTTTTGCTCGGGATCAGATGCGTCCCGTCCCAGCAGCAATGCTTCCCTGGTGCCTTGTGTGTGTGTGTGTGTCTGGTTTTGGTCAGAAGAGCTGCGTTTAGCGCGCAGCAGAAGTGGAGCGGGCGGGCACGGGGCCAATCATCTGTTAGACGTTTCCCTTTTCAGGAGCGGCGGTCCGTATTTTCCAGCCGCGCTCCTGAGCGGATTTCTCCGGTGTTCCCTATAGAAGAGGTGGAGAGAGCGCCAAGTTGTGCCGATTTTTTGGTCCCTCCATCACTTTCTGTACTCTCACGCGCACAAACGTGTACACCTATTGTAAATACCTCTAAAACAGACCTCTTTTTTTCCTTAATTTTACAGATTAGTGTTTTTCGGTTTTGATTTTTAGATTGTATTTTGCCCAGCCACTTTTTTTAACAGCTAAAGATCATACGTCTGTTTTTAAGGACATTTTCAGAAACATCTGATAATAAAACCATACTAATCTTACCCTTTAGGCCTATAGACCAACTAGTTTTTTTGTTATTGTTGTTTTATTTAAAAATATAAATATCTAAAGACCCGACTGACTGTGCTGGATATACACCTATAGCTCTACTTAATACTGATTGTAAATTGCTGACTTCAATTTTAGCAAAAAGAGTAAACACGGTAATTACATCTCTGATACACCATGACCAAACTGGCTTCATAACTGGAAGGCATCTGCAAGATAATATTCGTAGGTTAGTTCACCCAAAAATGAAAATTAGCTTGTGTTTTACTTACCCTCTAAGCATCCTAGGTGTATATGACTTTCTTCTTACAGACGAATCCAGTCAGAGTTATATTAAAAATTGTCTTTGATCTTTCAAGCTGTTTAATGGCACTCAGCGGGTGTTGCAGTTGAACAGTACACAAGTCGTCAAATAAAGCTCGCGCATTCATAATAAAACGTGCTGCAGACGGCTCCGGGGGATGAATAAAAGGCCCCCTGTAGTGAATCCATGAGTTTTTGTAAGAAAATTATCCATATTTCAAACGTAATATACACAAAATACGGATTTGGTCCTAAGTTTATTCACTGGATAAAGCTGCTGTACTCTGCTCCCCAAGGTATTGTTAGGGTTAATGGTTGTTTGTCTCAACCCTTTACACTTGAACAGGGAACGAGACAGGGATGCCCACTGTCTCCTCTTCTTTTTGCCCTTTGTCAGCCATTAGCTGAGATAATTAGGAGCAACCCGGACATTCAGGGAATAAGAATAGGAAGAGAGATACATAAAGTGTCATTATATGCAGATGACGTAATTGTATATATTTCTGATCCATTACACTCTGTCCCCACACTAATGGAATGTATTAACCAATTTGGTAAACATTCAGGTTATAAAATCAATGCTGGGAAAACTGAAGCTCTAGCTATGAATACTCTTATTACAACACAGATAAAGTCCTCCTTTTCTTTCAGATGGCCCAAAGAGGGGATTAAGTATCTAGGTGTGGTTATACCTTCTGATCTGAATAAATTATATGATGGTAATTACACAAAGTTATTAGAAAAAATGTATTCAGATTTAAGGAGATGGAATATACTACCTTTTTCTTTAACTGGGAGAATAGAAGCTGTTAGAATGAATGTATTACCACGGCTCTTATTCCTTTTCCAGACCCTTCCATTGTCCCCTCCGGTATCCATGTTCTCTCGCCTAGATAAGCTGATTTCTAGATTCATCTGGCAGAGTCAGGTACAAAACATTGCAGTTACGTAAATCTCAAGGAGGCTGGGTGTTGCCGAACTTTAAGAACTACTGGATACTATAGCATCACTGTTGCGAGCCATGGTAGTTTTGTTGTCCGACACTGTGGAGACTAGGTGGTTAGAAATTGAAAAATGTAATTCCAATCCTCACTCACTAGCAGCTTTTCCATTTAATGAAGAAAAGAAGATAAGTATGTATAAACTGGGAAAATGGTCAGAGGTTACCTGTTTGGCATGGAGAGAGGTCCAAAAGATTTATAATCTTCCTAAGGGGCTTTCTTTGTTAACAAATATAACACAGATAAAGAAATTTACTCCCTTGAAAATGGATTCTGGCTTCAAAGTATGGGCCCTAAAGCAATTGCAATATGTTCACCAATTATTTGAAGGGGACTCACTTAAAACGTTTGAACAACTTGCTACTGAATTCGCTCTCCCTAGAGCTGATTTTTATAAGTATCTCCAGATTCAAAGTTTCCTTTTTAAACATCCAAATTTGACAATGTTAAAAACTACCCCATCAGCAATTGAGACTTTGTTGATTAATGTGCAGAATGGTAACAAGATCCTTAGACCAATTAGCTGTATATACAGGCTCTGGAAGACATGAAGAAAGACAACACATATTATATAAAGTTAAAATGGGAGAAGGAGCTCAAGGTAGTGATATCTGATGAGAATTGGGCTGAAATACGTGTAGAAACACACAGAATAACATGTAGTAGAATCTGTAGAGAATACCATTGGAAGGTGACTAATCGTTATTTTCGAACGCCCCAAATCGTAGCCAAATTTAATTCAAGTCAATCCAGTGCCTGCTGGAGGGAGTGTGGAGAACAAGTAGCAACGCATACACGCATCTTTTGGGAATGCCCTATTCTAGTCCCTTACTGGACAAATGTATTTAGTTTCATTAATACAATTTTTCAAGTTAATTTACCCAGAGACCTTTTAATAGCTATCTTGGGAGTTAAGACAGATTTAATAAAAAGTGAGAAGAGAAGGTACCTCCTACGAATACTCCTAGTTGCAGCAAAGAAGAATATTACAATTAAATGGCTTCAGAGAAGGCCACCTACTCTTGATGAATGCTTACGGACAGTGAGAGAAATCTGAGATGGAAAAAATAATGTAGTTTACGACTCAGAATGAGTCTGTTTTTTGTTTTTTTCCCCATTTGAATGGATTGGCTGGTTAACTCTTTGTCGTTATTGAACATTTTGATCCCATCCAAGGCTGTTGTTATGTGTTTATTGGTTTTGATGGTTATATTTTAAAATATTTTAAATAATTTTATTACTGCATAATTTTTAAACTTCCATTTGCTATTTCAGTTTAATTTTATTTATTTATATAACTTGGAGTTTGAGTTTGCCAACTTGAGGAATATTTTTATTTATTTGTTTTTATTATTATTATTATTATTATTATTTAATAATTACAGATGACTATCAATACAACTATATTGAAAAGTTAGAAAATGTATATTTTAATTTTCACAGCGGTGTTCCTGTGGCTCAGTGGTAGAGCATTGCGTTAGCAGTGCACAAAGTCATGGGTTCAATTCCCAGGGAACACACATACTGGTAAAACATGTATAGCCTGAATGCACTGTAAGTCGCTTTGGATAAAAGCATCTGCTGAATGCATAAATTAAATTTTAATAACTTTTTGTAATTTACTTTGTGTGAATTTTTAGATTACGGCCCATGTATAATTTTCTTTTTCTTTTCTTTTTTAATACAAATGACTATCATCACATGTCTGAGGACATTTTTAGAAATGTGGCCCTCACAAGAACAAGCGCGCGCGCACACATACACACACACACTCACACACTCACACAAAGGTTTTTTCTTGCTCAGTTTCCCTCTAACTGACTCCAGGTTCCAAAAAACACACCCTGTTTCTGGTTAGAAGCAGACATCCACTCCTGTGCCAGAGTCCGTAATTTATTTTCTTGTGTGAAAAGCAGCCCTGTGTTGAATTACTTTTCCAGGTGACTGGGGGCTTCAGAGAGAAACAGCATCTTTTAAATAAATGGAAACCATGCATTGTGGTTTACTGTACCAGCACTACTCTCTCCCTTCCTCTCTCAGTCCTTTAGTCCATTAAAGGTAAATCGTTTGTAATAAGCAACACCGTCCATATTGGAAAAAGAAAAGAAAATCTTGGATGTTTCTAGTCTTCAACATTACATTGAACAGGCGATAACTAATATATTTTATTTTCTGATTTACCGATGATACACTTATATTACATATTGTTTTATTTTTTTGTGGATATGCCACCATTTTTTGTTTACATCTACGTTTGTACATTTTACAAATAATTAGTTAAACTTCAAGCATGCCGTTTAGGAAAACTTAAAATGACCATCAAAAATAGCCATCTGTTGGCTACAATTCAGTACAAGTGTTTAGGTGAGTATTTATTCCAGCTCTTATTTCAGCAGTAGAGGACGCCTAATAATAATCTTCAGATACATACCCTCGTTTTGATGTCTATTCATCCTCTAGAGCTCTTGATCTGACAGCATGCTTCGGTTGCTGCTACATCATTATAGTAAGGGCACAGAGTTCAAGTCTGCCTCTCTCTTTATTTACTCCAGCCAAGCAGCGAGGAATAAATATTGACTTGCACGGAGCTGCTGTCCATGTTTAAGCACTTTGAAGAGAGCTCTTTTCCTCAGGATAAAACTGAAAGTTTAATGGGTCCTTCAAAATATACTCCCCCCACGCAGACACACACTTCAGGTAGTGACATCTACATATTTATGAGTATCCAAAGTGCATATGAATGAAGTATGTGAAAGATTGGTATGATAGTAAACAGGGGCGTCATGCACTAATTTTTTTTGAGGGGGCACGAGTGTGTGTGTGTGTGTGTGTGTG
>NW_015626033.1:578811-586403 GCF_001515625.1 Sinocyclocheilus rhinocerous | reverse complement strand
ACAGCAGCCACAACAGCACTTATGTTTTATTTATTTTTTCCTTTTTATTCGAAACATACCTGTCTGTTTACTTAATTAACAGATATGGGTGTCATGCCATAACATAGTTTTAATATGACTGACTTTATATTTAATGTGAATTTAATATTGAAAGTTAATGTGAATAAAAACATAGTAAGTTAGACTACTTATCATAACACTTTCATTGTACAGAAAGAGAGCAAAGAACATTTACATTATCAAAGAACATTTCACTGACAGCCTAGAGTTCAAGCACTCTCAAAAACTCCCATAAAAATCACTGAAGCTGTTTACACTGTGAAATGAGTATCTTATTTATACACACATCTGCACTTTGTTGTTTCTAACGAGACAATTCGCCACTAAGATGTATTCAGTCAGCGAGTGAGTGAAGAGAACACCGGCATTTTACGATGACTAATCGGAACACCTCTGATTGGCCATTGCATTCATAAGCTCAACAACATCGTGTGTGATTGGTTATAATGCAGCGCTGTACAAACGCGCCAGCCAGCGAACGCAGATTTGAATTTAGCAGCTGATGATATGACGCTGAATGATTTAATCAGGCTGGTGTGATTGTATCAAATATACAAAATATTACTTTGGCTATTTTTTGTCTTTTGGAAGCTGCATTCAAAATCCACTTGGCTCAAAAATCTGAGGGGGCACGTGCACCCTCACTTTGAATGGGCATGACGCCTCTGATAGTAAATGTATTTATAAAAAGGTATGTGTGAGGCAAAACAGTTGCCCTCATAAATCAAAAACTCCACTGTCTGCTCTAAACTCAGCCCCACAGAATTTCATTATCTGTAGCTGATAGAAATTTGTCTGACACGAATGTTTCCAAAACTTTTGTAATCACCAGAGAGGATTTAGTTATAGACAACTGGATTTGCTCACACACTTTATGTAGCACCACATGGTGGTGTAGTTTTTCCCTTTGCTTCCCGTTGACCTCTTACACTAAATATAAAAATATTGAAAAATAAATTAAATACCTGTTAAAATATAAGATTAATATAAGATTTATAACACTACAGTGTAGTGTACCTGAGCATAAAATATTTATTGCATCATTAGTATTATAAAAGCTGAAATTTTTCTTCAACTTTGGGCTCTAACATCATATTTCATAAGACATTGTAAGCAAGACTAAAACCTAATCCTGAATTTCCTCAAGACAATCTTGCACTCATTGGAATAAAAACAGGCAGACAAAGACAGTTAGCAGATGTGTTTCTTTTCAAAACAGAATCACATACAAATGCATCTTTTTAATGTATCGTGTAAGACTTCATTTACAAATCAAATTACAGCGGTTGTACAGAAGTATGAATACACAAGGTGACAACATCGCTGCAACATTTCAAAAACATCATAAAAACGTTCTCCAGAGAAAAGTAAGGCACCGACTGAATCGGTGGGTATATAGGCAATTCATTTAAAGCATTTTGAGAATAAACTGAATATAAACATACAATGTTCAGAACATGTATAAAATGTTTAAAACTGGTTTAGTTGGAACACACCTTGTGAAAGTTGAAGGTGTCAGTGGCATGTTAGACCTGAATCACGTTGGGACACAGAGAGAGCACAGGGAGAGTTTGTGCTATGCTTCTTGTGCAATAAATCCTAAAACGTCTTTATGCTGGTTTATTGGTTCTGTAAACTGAACAGAAGCCCTGTCACTGAGTTCAGAATAAGATGGGTTCTTTAAATGACCGTCACGGGTCTGTTGTCTAAATACTTACATCTTCTCACAAACAGACTACTGCAGAGCCGTGGAAAAATCTTATGGGAGAGGAGCTGTGACAGCTGTGTGCTTTTATCAGGCACTGGAAAGACTCATTCACACGCATTAAACATTATAAGAGAAAATGCTGTTTCATCTGTCAAACTGTAAAGAAATGACTCTCCTTAAGACACCTCAGTCAGATCAGCAGAATCTGCTCGGGCTAAAGTAGTTTGAGAATTCTAAAACTAGAACTATAACATTTTCTAGTTCCTAATAAAATGAAAATCTTGTCATTATTCACTCACGCTCATGTTGTTCAGATGCCATATTAATTTTTTATTTTTAAGTTAAATATAATTATTTTGTAAATTATGAAAGTAGCTGGTGATTTATACGACCAAGCTAAAAAAAAACACCTTAAACATCATAAAAGCAGTCCTATATTATGCTATATTCCAAGTCTTCTAAAGTCATATATTTTTGCATAAGATTGGGGTAACTACGTTTTTTAAAGAAACTAATGCTTTTATTCAGCAAGGATGCATTAAATTTATAAAAGGTTAAAATAAATATTTTTACATTGTTACTAAAAAATATAGAATTCCATTAAAAGCTGTTCTTTTAAATTTAAAAATCATGAGCAACAAACCATTAAGCAGCACAACTGTTTTCAACATTGATAATAATAATAAATGTTTCTTGAGCAGCAAATCAGCATATTAAAATGATTTCTAAAGGATTATGTGACACTGAAGACTGGTGTGTTCAGCTGAAAATTCAGTTTTGCCATCTCAGAAATATATTTTAAAATATATTAGAAAAATAATAGAAAAAACTCATTTTAAATGAGTTCACTGTATTTTTTTCACTGTATTCCTTTTGTTTGTTCAAATACTTGGAGCATTGATGAGAAAAAAATAGCACTTTTATAGACATGATGAGCTCTGGTTATCAGTGAACAATGAATTTTGGTCTGTTCCACACAAACTATAGTTTCAGAAGACTTAAAAGTCTTGGAGCAAGGGAGTACAAATCATGTGGAAAAGTGCAGCTTGGACATTCTGCCTAACATCTCAAATTGAATTTTATGAAATAATGCAGCGTTAGAACAATATGAGAGTTAGTAACTGACAACTAAATGTTATATCTAAGGTGGAATATCCCTTTAAAGATAGACTGGTCAGTAGCTACTGGGAGGGTTGAGTCTGAGGGACTGCAGGCTGGCAGAGCCATGTAACCAACCTATTTAAGTGATTTACTGTAGCTGCAATGAGATTCTCATTTATAGCGGGAAAATAATTTGGAAGCCATATCTGCATGAGGCAACAGTGCGCCAAGCCCCTAATAAAACTGTCATGAGTGAGACATAACAGCCTCTCTGTGTCAGTTTGTGACACAGCTGTTTTCTAGTCATAATGCATTTAACATCCTACATTTCAACATTGTGCTGTATTCTGTCATTGTAATTTTGACAGCTGTGGCATTTTCTCAGGCTTAAAAGTTGACAGAATGGTAAAACAAAATTTGGTTTACAACTGTTCACTCAGTTTGCCAAGAAGAAACTGAGAACATCTCCCAGTCCCAGCGTGAGAGGGAAAGCTCAGCCCAGCTGTGCGTTTCATGGGACTTGGTCTGTAAGGGAGATATTGTCCAGTTGTGACTCTCTGAGGACCATCACAGTCTGAGACTCTTTCACAAGATGTGTTTCACATTAAAAATGTGCTTAATTCTGGTCTTACAAAACATACCAGCTCAAAGAGTCCAGCTACTTGCCATACCTGACTTTTCTCTCTTTTAAGGAGGGGAGTAGAACAGATTCATATACAGTATCATCACCTGAAATGACGACATTAGCAAAGCTAAGAATACATATGACAGTATGTAACATCACACTGAACAAACACTCCCCTTGTCTCACACACTTTTTTCTATCAACCTGCAAGACTGTAACAGGGACGAGAAGGTGAAGACGTTTTTTTTTTGTGTTTGTTTTTGAACATTTATCTGGTCATATTTTGAAACGGCACACTGAATGAGTGACACATTCACTAATAAAACAGTTCTTTTAACCAAAGAGAATGAAAAGCAACTGAACTGTGAAAGTAGAACACAGTCTACTACTCCATACTGCTCACAGAGCTTCACACATTTACCAAGAAAGTGAGTCCATTTTCTCAGTTATATAGATACAAAAATAGATCAGCAAAACCTATGTGCCATTTACAGTACATAATCACCGAGTGAGTTTGACCATCGCTCAAGAAAGGAAAGAAACTAGTTCAAGACCGATTTCACAGGTTGACCGCACAGAGATCAGGACATTTGTAAAGACAGAGCAAAAGCACTGAGAAGCCTCCTATTGTCACATACTCTAACCATCCTCACAGTTTCATCACTGGTCCTCTACAGGACATTCAGCCAGAACACTGGCATTCTCCATCTCTAGTGTTGCAGTAGTGTTAAGTACTAAATTTGAACATTCAGGATCGCAAGATGAATTCAATACAAAAGATAAGAGGGAACAGTCTTTTGTAAAAGTATGGCAATTACACATCAACTTAATGCAGCCTTCATTTCACCATGTTAGAAACTATTCAAAAACGGTTTCGTAATGTTCTCACGATTCAGAACAGTCACAGATTTGTCTCTAAAGTCGAAGTAAGAGCTGATGATGCATGTGCTCATTGTTCTTCATCAGGAATGGTGTTTTAAATCCCATTTGTCATTGAATTAACATAACGTATGTTATAGTCTGTTGGTGCGGACACTAATATAGTTTTTATAGTTATCATTCTTGGTGTGAACAGGCCTTTACACAGGCCTTGAAAATATTATGGTCAGGTCAGTATTGAATAATTTTGTAGTGACATTATATCACTTTATTAAAATGATTCGAAGGTATTTAAGGGATTTCTTCTATAATGTATAGTTAAAATATAATAAAAATAAGGAAATGCTTCTGTTTTACAGGGTTTCTATGTACAGTAGATTTAAAAAAAAGTTTTTAATGCGCTTCATATCATTATTGTATTTGTCAACAAATAATTGATATACTTTATATTTTTTACATAATAAATTACATACTTTTATTATAAGGGTATTAGTTTATTAAAAGTGCTATAAAACATTTTGGACAATATTATATAATTTGATTATCACCAATTTTGTATTGACATTATATTACTTTATTAAAAGATTTGAAGGGATTTAAGGGATTTCTTCTATAATGTATGTTAAAATATAATAAATAAAAAATAAACAAGGAAATGCTTCTGTTTTACAGGGTTTCCAGTAGATTTAAAAAAAAAAGTTTTATAATGCTTTTCATATCATGATTGTATATGCAAACACATAATTGATATACTTTATATTTTTTTACATAATAATTCATACTTTTATTATAAAGGTATTATTATATTTATAAAGATTTATAAAGATATTATTATATTAAGGTGTTTCAAGAAAAATATAGTTAAAACAAAAGTTCTAGCCTTATTGGCTGTTAATGTTATATTGAGAATGAAAACAATTTTTTTTTCTATTTGTTTTGTGGTGTTTCTGATCCAAGTATTAAATTCAGAATGAGGGGAATAAAATAGCTGACACATAACACTGGATGACAGGCTATATGTGGTGAAGTCTGATTGGCCCTCTTACTGTATAGTACATTTCAAAGTGGAATGAACTAAATCCTGAACTAAATAAGAACACAATCTAGAAAATCTGATCACATGTTGAGAAACCCAGCCACCTGTCAGAGTTTCCATTAAAATGCCTCAGAATGGCATCTAGTCAACATGACAGTAATTTTTACCCCTGTACAACTTTGGTAGGTCTGAGTAAAGTAATCTTAGGACACCAGTTATAATCTGAGCTAAGATATTTGAACTCGTCTCATCTCTGTAGATCTTTCACGTCTGGATCTCACACATATATTCAATTATTCTTTCTCTCTTACTGTGCCTTAAACACCATAACCCCATATTAAGTTGAACAAAATAGAAACATCAAGTCAAAAAATATACAAATAAATATCTAAATAAACATAAAAGTCTGTCTCAATAGTGTTTCCTCCATTAACGGTGTGGCATCTCTAACCCTGTTCTCACCATTTTCTCTAACCTGTTTCCCACAGTGCATTGGGAAGGAGAGCAGATTACATCCCCAGAACTACTCGCGTTTCTCATAATGCACTGCAGTGAGGGCCAGCTCTGTCGTTTGGGGCCGTTTGAGGGCATGACCTGCTCTCTGTCACCCACGCCATTACACACATCATTGCCATCACTTGTTGACATTCTAGGACTCCAAAAGACTGTGCCATCGACACACCTGTTGTCCCTTTGATTCCTTCATCTGTGTCCAGTGTGTCAGCTCCTCCTCCCCAGAGCTGTTCAGCCCCAGAGAGATCCAGCCAATCATCTCCTTCCGTTTCATGCTGCGCTTGTTGTAGACCGACAGGATGAGCGTGACGTCGGAGAGCTGGAACAGAGCTACTTGGAACACAAAGGTCTCCTTGTAGGTGGGGTTGGGTTGGCCTCGGCAAATGGACGTCTTGCACTTGGACATCTCCTGACCCACTGAGTTCAGTAGAGTCAGCTTTACGTACGTGTCTGAAACAGGATGTCAATCAGAGAACATTTAGGATCAGATTAGTCAAGAAGACTAAACTTGAATTGAATGAATTTCAAATTTATAACGAATAAATATAAATTTCAATATTAAGTCTATTACTAAGAAAGAAAATTAATATAATATAATATAATATAATATAATATAATATATAAAAGACTGCAGCAGAGGTTATATTTTTTTGCGAAGGTTAAAAGAATTTGGGGTAAATCAAAGGATTTTATTTCTGTTCTATCAGTCTGTTTTTGAGAGTTTGAGAAGATATGGTATTACAGCATGGTATGGAAATCTGACTGTCCAATCAAAATGGAAACTTGCTCGACTTGTACATACTGCTTTAAAAATTGCAGTTTGGGAAGGGAAACGACCTATTCAGATGTACTGTATGAGGTAGCTGTTTTAAGACAAGCTAAGAAAATTGTTGCTGATGATACACATATTTTATATGAGAATTTTAATGTGTTACCCTCAGGGAGACGATTGAGGATTTTGATGAGTAAATCAAATCACTACAAAAATTCTTTTGTGCAAACTGCTGTTAAATTATATAACAGAGAATTGCAAAAATGAGGGGTTTGTTTGGCATATTGTAGCTTTTTTATATATTAGGTTATGTGTAATTTATTGGGTTTGTACTGTGATATGTGAGTTTAATGTTATGTACTGGCCATGTCATGGTTGTCCAAGATGAATTTTCCAGAAATGGGACAATAAAGTACATTCTAATTCTTGGGACAATAAAGTACATTCTAATAAAAAAATAAAAATAAAATAAAATAAAATAAAATAAAATAAAATAAAATAAAATAAAATAAAATAAAATAAAATAAAATAAAATAAAATAAAATAAAATAAAATAAAATAAAATAAAATAAAATAAAATAAAATAAAATAAAATAAAATAAAATAAAATAAAATAAAATAAAATAAAATAAAATAAAATAAAATAAAATAAAATAAAATAAAATAAAATAAAATAAAATAAAAATGGGAAGTGCATATTTTAGTTAAAACACCTAAATGAAATTAAATTAAATAAAACAAAATAAAATAAAATAAAATAAAAAAGCACCAAAATGAAATCATTTAAAACAAAACAAAACAAAAAATAAAATAAAATAAAATAAAATAAAAACTTCTGGTTATGAAAGGGGAGGAAATGGGAAGTGCATATTTTAGTTAAAACACCTAAATGAAATTA
>NW_015626033.1:551572-578292 GCF_001515625.1 Sinocyclocheilus rhinocerous | reverse complement strand
AATAACAAATAAAATACAATAAAATAAAATAATGCGATTATTTATTTTTACCCGATTGGGATTTTTTTTAATGGTAAATCTCACAAAGTCTTTTTAGATTTATTCGTAAAAACAAGAACAAAAGCTATTAGTGACAAGATAAAGAAACAGTTGTATAAAATAAATATATCTTGTTTAAGGCAGTTAAAAAATTTTTTTTTTACTGCAAAACTACACACAAAGACAAAAATACACATTTGAAAAATGGAAAATCACAAATACAGTATAATAAACAA
This sequence comes from Sinocyclocheilus rhinocerous, assembly GCF_001515625.1. Lineage (NCBI taxonomy): Eukaryota > Metazoa > Chordata > Actinopteri > Cypriniformes > Cyprinidae > Sinocyclocheilus > Sinocyclocheilus rhinocerous. The sequence goes on along the minus strand of NW_015626033.1, from coordinate 578,017 downwards.
TAGGTTTTGAGCTGGGAGAAATCAATTAGAAAAAGATAATACTATTACAAAAATTGTAGGTTCGGAAGTTGGGACGTTAAATTAAGTAACAGGATATAACATTGTGGTGCAGTTCCTCTGCCAGCATGGAGGTTTTCAACACTACAGTTCCAGCATGGCAACGCTTCAATCTCTCAATTTATCTCAAAAGCAATTGATTATTCCATTCATTAATACAGGATGAAATTTATTGGCTGAAAATGGGCCATTCAGTTTCTTTTTTTGCATTAACGCTCGGCACGAATCAATGCTCACTGATTAATAATTGAGTCCCGCATCACTCCCGTCTTCTCCTTTCAGAACCTTTTGAACTGTGACTCAACAGATGCATTGAGAGCAGACTCTGCAGTAGCTCGAGGTTTAATTCAGAGCGCAGTTGAACTCCTCTGAGCGTGCTTTCTGCTGGCCTGCCTGAATACACTACAATACAACAGACGTTGGTATTCTCTGTGTCTTTGCTTCTGTTCCACGAGTCATCGAGTGCGGGCTTCCTGTGGAGTTATCCTGCTGCGTTTTCAAGAAAGCCCTCACTCTCCTCTATTTTTCCAACTAAAAGAAGAGCCGAGCTAAAGAAGCGCTGATTTCAGAGATGGGAACACAGACTCATACCTGACACTGAGGAAATCATCTCCAGCTCCTCAAGCTGAATGTGAAAGGATTTCATTAACGGTTAAGAGGGCTGATTAGACTCTGTGATGCAGTTATTCAAAAATCTGAACACTTCCGTCACAGCCATAGAAATCAACTTCTAGTAGTCTACACTATGTCCCATTGCCTAAAATCCTGGTCATTTGAATTGCTAGTTATTTATAGACAATTACTTTCATATTTTTGCACTAGGAATACATATATCTACTGTATATATGTACAGCAGCATTTTCCTTTTTGCAGTTTTTGTATCCCAAATATGGCGATGCCCATGCAATGCATCTACTACCCAAAATATTAAAGCTATTATATATTTTAAAATATGATTATATATCATATATTTTAAAGCCATTTTAAAGTGATATATATATATATATATATATATATATGTAAATACATGTATAAAGAATATAAAACGTATACCATGTTAGACTAATTTATATTTCATAAAAAAATCATTTTAATGAAGCAAGATCAAAAGATCACAAACTATTTACATAATTGTTGTCACTGAAATAAATCCAAAGCAAAATATAAAAATATCACATTATTATTATTTGATTATTATTCAAATAAATATAATAATAAAGATTTATTAAATTTAATAATAATGATAATAATAACTGAAAAAGAAAAGGGAATCAGGAAAAATTAAAAAAGTGTTTTAAACATATTTAATTAATATCTTAAGTTAGCAGTGAGAGCCCCAAAAATATATTTTGTTAAAAAAAAATTCTCAAATTTTCCACAGTCTCCAAACACAGAAGAACCGCTCACATGGCAACAAGTCTACAAAGATTTCTACATCTTTCTGGCAACTAACAGTCACACGACAGGAAATATTCAAATGATCCAAGTAAATGATCTAGTAAATGTATTGAAAAAAATCCAAACATTAAAGAAAAAGACACATGGTTAGGGGACGCATGCAAACATCACTATAAAGGACAGAAAATAACAATCCAACATAACGTCTAAAATAACAGCGTTTTAACCTTCTCCATGGATGAAGACTGAATGGATAACATATTTCAAATGTTTTCTGAATCTTCCTTCTGTATCGAGTTTTACACTAATTTGCACTCAAACCTTCAGCATCCATGTAGAAGAGTTCGCCAGTCTAACACCAAGGATCGATAATGAAGAGAGGAAGCGTGAAAACAGAAAGATGGATGAACAGCGTCCGATGTTGACAAAGGTAGCCACAGAAAACTCACCTCGGATTATGTACACCTGCCCACCTATCAAGTGCTTTAGACAACAGAACAAACTGTCTGACAACAGGAGAGGAGTGACAGCAAGAGCAGAGGGGATGGGCAGACATCAGGGAGAAAGAGAGAGAATATCAACAACAGCAGGAGAAAAAGAGCAGGTCAGAAGGTCTGAAGGTCCAATGACATTACATTAGGTCAGATGTAACGTGTTCAAAAAAGCACACAGCATCACTTCAGGTTAAGGGCCAATGAATACGTGAAACATGCAGCCTTCATCACGTTTCATAACGCTATCTGAAACCATAGGGTGAATGTCGTTTCATGACATGATGGTATTTATGAGCAGTTATGAGTGCTTTCTAAAGGCTCTTATATTGTGCTCTTTGACTGAAGTGTGACGGAAACTTTGGGAAGGTTAGGAGGTCATTTATCAGAAGGGTGATGGAAAATTATGGAGAGGGAAAGAAAGAGGTAGCACCTTTGGGGTCAAAGGTGAGAGATGACACTATTTGATCCTACAAACCTTATATAAGATGATACAGGAAATGCAAGACTGATCTGATGGCTATGGAATGGCTATCTAAAACAATCATGTTAAACAGCTTTTGGACTCACTGGGAGGTTTATTTGCTGGCAGGTTTTTAAAGTGGCTTCCTTTGATGACCTCCACAGAGAGACGTCCTGTAGTGGCGTTGTACACAAGCCCCAGCAGGATCTCAGGAGCCGACCCCTGACCAGCAGACGGGAACGACGAGGCCGTCTCACTGCACGATACGTCTGACACGCTTGCCTGAGAGTCACTGCCCTGGGACACACACAAAATCTTTGGTTAACTTTTCATTTGATAAATATATAATTATTTATATATATATACTGTATATATATATATATATATATACACACACTTCAATATACAGTAATATTGTGTGTGTGTATATATATATATTTATATATTTGGCAAAGCTGAATTTTCATTATTCATTTTTCCAGTTTTCAGTGTCACATGATCCATCAAAAAATCATTTTAATATGCTGTTTTGGTGCTCAAGAGTAATTTCTTCTCCTTATCAATGTTCATAATAAAAATATTATCAGTCAAACAGTTGTCCTGATTATTATTTGAAACCATGATACATTTTTTCAGTACTATTTGATTACTGAAAAGTAATTTAAAAAACCAGCATTTATTTGAAATATAAATCATTTGTAACATTATAATATTTGTTTTTAGTGTCACTTTTGATAAATTGAATGCATCATTGCTGAACAAAAGTATTAATTTCTTTAAAAAAAATAAATATATAAAAAATAAATAAATAAATACCCCAAAGTTTTGAACAGTAGTATATATAATTTATCTAAAAAATCTATCTATCTATCTATCTATCTATCTATCTGTATACATCTATATATGTATATATATACATTTAATTTTTAATATCTTTTTGTGCATTATGCTGATAATTTGTCATGAAAAAACATTCATGTTTTTCACATTTTATCACCCTCACAGGTATGTTGCAGCAGGGGTCCAGTACGATGGGGACCGACATCTTGCCCTGCAGGTTGAGTTTGGTGAGGTAGAACACCTTCTCTCCGAGAGCCTTCTCCTTCTTCATCCTGCGGATGCTGTACAAGCGGAACCGGACGGCGTAGTTCCCGATCATCTCCGACTCGATATGGCTGAAGTGAAATGTCTCTGTAAAGACGGGGCAGGGGCCACGCTGGACGATGGTTTTGGCCCTCTGTTTTTTGGTGGGCAGCAGCACCAGATGCACCTGCCAGGAGATGTTACCCGTGCGTTTGAGAGAAGGAATGTCCGTCAGCGCCGTTATCGTGACGGACAGACGCTGGTCAGACGAATCGTAGTCGAAGATGACGTCGAGAGTTCCATATTGAGCGAGAGGCTCAGGGTCGTAACCTTTGGGAAGCTGAGCCGCCGATCCACGTGCAGACAGATCCTACAGAGATGATTGACAGAAAAAGGAAGAGATTTAGAGGGAGTAACAGTTACCATCTGAGACTCCAGGTAGTGCATGGTAAGTAGATTAATATGGTACCTGTGCAGGAGTTTACATTTATATGAGCTCTTATATGACCGCTTTAATACTAAAAACAGACAGTTATGACAAATTCCATGATGGATGAAGATATTTTCAATGACTGATGGCTAGGATTTTTATTGCTACCATTCATATATCAAAGTTAGACAGAGGATGTGGCTCAGTACGTTCAGTGCTGCATCACACTGCTGTAAACATATCAATTATTACGGAGGTGTCTACAGCACATGCATATTAAATTATGAAGCCGTTAGTGCATGCATCTGTGTTTGTATGCATGTGATGTCAAGGTAATGAAACCATTAAAGTACTTTAGCCAATTACACGTGACAGCAATGCCCTAAAAACTGAGAGGTAAACTAAACTAATAAAGACCAATCAAAATGAGCTTCTCACTATAAAACAGTTTGAAGGTTTTTAAATTACTGTCATTTTAAATTGAGGGGGTTGAGGGAATTTTGAATATAGCTTACAAAAATGGATTGTATCTTTGATATTTCAGTTTCCAGGTGTAACAATGAATTTGTAACAATGAATTTAGCCCATATCACTGTGGCAGAGAACAGAGAATCACCATTTACATATCTAAATTTGCTCAGTCCAAATACACAGATCATTTGAAAATCCGTTCACCATTACTCACCATCATACACACACACACACACACGCACACACACACACATCCTTGCTGAATAAAAAAAAAAATACAAATTTACTGACCCCCAACTTTTGAATAATAGTGTATATTGTTACAAAAGAATAAATGAATAAATGCTGTTCTTATAAAAAAAAATAAAAATCGGCTGTGCCATCAGTAATAAATTGTATTTTAAAGTATATTGAAACAAAACAAAACGGTATATATATATATATATATATATATAGACAAACACACTTTTATCAAAATACAGTACTATTGTGAAATATTATCACAATTTAAAAAGGAAATAAATATATATATAAATATAAATATATATTTGGCAAAACTGAATTTTCAATAGTCATTACTTCAGTTTTCAGTGCTACATGATCCATCAAAAATCATTTGAAAATTTTTTTGAAATTGAGATTGATACATCCAAGCCAAATAAGCTTCTATATTTTGCTGCACTGAGCATTCCTTCTACTCTGACGAGTCCCTCAGTCCCTGCCACTGAAAAACAGCCCCACTGCATGAGGCTGCTACCAGCACACTTTACTTTTGGGATGGTACTCTGCAGGTGATGAGCAATGCCTGGTTTCCTTCAAACATGATGCTTGGAATTGTGCTTCATCAGACCAGAGAATCTTGTTTCTCAGCGTCTGAGGGTCCTTTAGGTGCGTTTTTGCAAATTCCAAGTGTGTTTTTATGCATCTTCACTGAGAAAAGGATTGAGTTTGGCCACACCGCCATAAAGCCCAGTTTTGCAGTGATGTTTGTCCTTCTGTAGGTTTGTCCTGTCTCCACATATGATCATGGAGCTCAACTAGAGTGACCAACAGGTTCTTGGTCACCACACTAACCAAAGCCCTTCTCCATCAGTTGCTCAGTTTGGCCAGAAGGCCAGCTCTAGGAAGAGTTCTGGTTGTTCCAAACGTCTTCCATTATGGATAATGGAGGCTACATGCTTCTGTGAACCTTCAATGCAGCAGAATTATTTCTGAACTCTTTCCCAGATGTGTGGTTTGATGCAATCCTGTCTCTGAGCTCTACAGGCAGTTTATTTTATTTTTTTTACCCCAGGGCTTGGCTTTTGCTCTGATATGCATTTTCAGCTGTTAGACCTTTTAAGACATGTGTGCCTTTCCAAATCATACCCATTCAATTGAATTTGCCACAGGTTAACTTTACTCAAAGTGTGGTAACATTTACAAGCAAAATGAATGCTCCTGAGCTAAATTTCAACTGTCCCAGATAAGGGTATGAATACTTATGCAATGGAATCATTTACGTTTTTTATCTTTAATAAATTTGCAAAGATGTTAAAAACCTGTTCTTTGCTTTTTCATTTTGGTGTATGGAGTGTAGATTGATGTGGAAAAAAATAATAATTTAAAGCAGTTTAACAAGGTTGCAACACAACAAAACGTGAAAAAAATGAATACTTTAATACTTTCGCAAGGCACTGTACATATGTTCATTTCTACCCCTGGTAACGAGGAACTTTCATCTTTGCAGTAAGTGATTTTTGCATATACAGATTATTTTGCTGAAACACACACACCTCTGGGCTGAGTACAGCAGTGCTGTCACTGGGTACATCTTCTTCATAGCCTTTGTTAAGGAAACTCTCTGTTTCCTGTGCTCCGCTGACCTCACTTGGACATTTTCCATAGCTGTGTCTGGGGCTGTCGCTCCCCTGGGAAAGGTCACATTTGGCATCGCCCAGGTCAGAGGGTGTGCACGACATGCGTGGTGAACCATCCTCATCCTGATAGGGTGGAGGCTGCAGCTCATCCAATGGTGGAGTCCGTCTCATCCGCTGGATACAGTTTACTGATGTGGAGCAAAGTGAGAGAGATGCATTTAGTGCCATTTAGCTCAATGTTCTCAAGCAATATGAAAAAGCAAAAAAGTGTAAGGTGAAATGGCAGATAGCATCTTTAATTTCTTCAAAAGTGCATTACTTGGAGTGAAAGTAACTCTGCACAAGGGCAGAATGAAGCAGGATTGTAATCTCAGTAACTCAATGTAATTCATTCTGACATGAGACTGAAGCCTTTGTGTTTTTAGGAGACCAGAACAGTATCTATTACGCTTGTAATTTATGATGCAACTTGTTATATGGCATTCATAGCTCTGTAATCCTAAACTCATTTCAAGAAAAGGTCAAAACCTGACCTTTTAGTAAGAATATCCCTTACACCTGCATCTTCATAAATCATTCAGTTGTCCTCCAAGAGCTACAAATCACTGTGCATGTGTATGCGTATGATTAAATTAAACAAATCAGTGTGTTTCATCATTTCAAATGCAGAAAATGAAGAAATTTAGCGGATATGCTGATGCTTCTAGCGGCTCTGTGAGACTCTGAAATTGAGATGAATGGCAAAACGTGGCCTGATTTACCTACATTCACTCTACAAGTTAAACTGCTCTGTAAAGAGAATGAACCAAGTGGCTGTTGCCATAGTAACATGCTGCTGGTCAGGACAGGAAGATTTAGCGATCTCATAAATACAGCGCATTCTCTCTCTCTCTCTCTCTCTCTCTCTCTCTCTCACACACACACACGCTTCTGTTGGAGTGTGGCTGTGGTAACTGGTTCTGACTATTGGGAAGAGACATTGCTGATGCTGTGAATTTTCAAGTGTGGGATTAGTTATCCACTTTCTCTAAACTCCCTCACTTCCTAAATGTTAGTTCTCAGTAATACTATTTTTCATTATTTCTCATTTAATATAATAACTTTTGTTACTAATTGGAATATTAGGATAATAATTGAAAACTGTAATAATAATAATAACAATAATAGTTATTAGAATAATAATGATAATAAAGCATTATTATTATTATTATTATTAATCTATTTTCCAGTTTTAAATTATGCTGATAATATAATTTGTAATAAAAATGACAAATTATTGTTATTATTCATAAACAACAACAACAATTACTAACAACAAAAACAACAACTGTTTTTGCAGCTTAACTTTTCAAATGATTATGCTGATAATACATTTTGTAATGAAAATGATTAAATGATTATTATTATATTATTAATCTATTTCCCAGTTTCAAATTATGCTGATAATACCATTTTTAATAAAAAATATTATTGTTATTATTTTTAAACAACAACTATAATTATTATGAATTAAACAAGTTATTATTAAGTTATTACCAACAACAAAAATAATAAACAGTTTTTGCAGTTTAACTTTTCAAATTATTATTATTAATGCTTTAATGACAGCATGCACTTGAGCTGATTATGTAAATCCAACTGCTGATGCATGATCTCCAGCATGATTTAAGAATAATACAAAGAGCATCTTGTGCTTCAATGAAAGCAAGAACATCTGAAGTTCACATGATCAATGTCACAAATTTACTTATGACCTAGAAATAGAGCAGAATCAGAAATATTACTTCTTCATTTTACATCACAACATTTCTTTGTTTTAAACATTTCATAACCCGAAAACAGAGAAGCATCAAGATATGACAGTACAAAAGATGGAAACTTTTCACTTTGAATGAGGATGGAGGAAAGAAACATCACTATGATTAAGATGACGGAGGAGCACGTCCGCTCGCCTTCTGTGCCTCAATGCTGAATGACGTCTTTGATCATAAACACTGCAGCATTTTCAACCTGCGGCTATGAACAAGAGCAAGAGAAATGTCTGTCTGTGTGTATGAGAGAGTGTGTCTATATCACAATGATGTTTTGATCAACTCTCATGTCAAACATCTCTCATGTTTCAATTTGATCAGAATGCCAGAATATATGCATAAAATTCAGTATCATCAGGACTTCACTGAGCGATTAGTAACAAGACATTTACGGCTCAGTTAACTTGATTTTCAAGTTAACACTCAGTTCACTTGTTATGTATGAATATAAGAATATCGGTATGTCTGCACAGCATGATTTTGTGTGTGTTTTTTATGTGTTTGCGAGCAGTCAAGCAATATGAGTGTGTAAGTGTATATGTAAATGTGTGTGGTTTGCTCCTCATGTATTATACAGATGGCCTGAGGCTACAGCCTCTCCTGCCTCCAGGAAAACAGCTCACGAGAAAAGCATGCAGCTCTATCTGTCTCTCTGTGCAGTAGTTCACAGAAACAGAGAGGGAAATCAGAGAGACATATCCACCAGCTTCCTGCTTTTTTCTTTCTGACAGCCCTTCCCTTTGACACATTTTCATTCTTTCTCTTCATAGCCTTCTGTAATCTCTCTACTCTGTTTATGGCAGTAACTGCAATGATTCCAGCACAAATTGCAGACAACTGAAATAGGCAACTGGAAGTACAAAAATCATCTTACAGCCCTGTATCTGTTGGATATAAAAGCAGAGACCATCATCTTCATCCAAAACACAGAATAACATGATAATCTCCTTTTCCGTGAGAAGCAGAACAGAGTCAAGAACTCTCTTAATCTGTTTTCTCATCTTTCTTTATACTGTATCTGTGTGAGTTAAACTAATGTGTGGTGGAAGAGAGTGTGTTTGTGTATAAGGAAGGAGAAAAAGCGTGTTCTGGCTTCTTACACAAAAATGTGTTCGTCCAGAACTGTCCTGATTCATTTGATATCTCATGATCTAAACTCTTTGCTCTCTGTAAGAATCACTCATGTCAGAGAAAGAGCAACCCACAGTCATTTTTATTGAAAACAGGTTTCATTCAGATTTTTCTACAGTGTCTGTTACTGACTGTTCTTTAAAAAAAAATAAAGTGACGCCAAAATTCCAGTGAAAAACAAACATCTCTAAACAGAAGATAAGTAGTTGAGCAGCGCCTTCTAGTGTAATGGAAAAGCATGGTTTTATTTGGGTTCCATACTATTGCTTTGGCCAGTCATCACAGAGGCATACATATAATTCACAAATCATACTTACACATCATGCTACTGTTCAAAATTTTAGGGTCAGTGCGAATTTATTATAATTTTTTTTTTAAAGAAATCAATACTTTTATTCAGCAGGGGCAAGGCACATTACACTGATCAAAAGAGACATTAAAAACATAATGTTATGAAAGTTTACTTTCCAAACAAAATACTGTTTTCAACATTGATAATCAAGAATAATCATTTGTAAGTCGCTTTGAATAAAAGTGTCTGCTAAATAATTAAATGTAAATGTAAAAGAAAAGTTAAGAATTGAAATCAAGAAATGTTTCTTGAATATCAAATCAACATATTAGAATGATTTCTGAAGGATCATGTGACACTAAAGACTGAAGTAAATTCAGATTTCCCATCACATTTTAAAATATTTTCAAACAGAAAGCAGGTATTTTAAATTGTACTAGTATTTCACAACATTACTGTTTTTTTTTTGTTTTTTACTGTATTTTTGATCAAATAAATGCAGCCTTGGTGAGCAGAAGAAACTTATTTCAAACACATAACCCCAAACATGTAGGAACCATTTTAGCACAGAGTGTCCTATTCAACCATGACATACATAATCTGGAATGAAAAGTAACCCCTCAAAAAACAATCACTCTCCGCTTTCACAATGAGCATTAAACTCCACTTTCACCCCACATAAATGTCTCATGAGCTAAAAGAAAGCAGCTTTTTGTGTGAGGTGTAAATTTACCATCATCTGCTGAGGCCTCGCTGCTGTAGCCATCATATTCAGCCGCTAGGGGGTAGTATTTCTGCCGTGTGTCCCAGCCATAGCCCTTCTGGTGGTGTGAGTTAGTCCCCGCTGAACCACCCTGGAGACCCTGCGATCGAGACACTGCCTCCTGGTACTGGCCAATCACCTCATCATCACTGTCTGACGACGAGCAGTGATAGTCTGCATTCACACAGCTCTTATCTGAGACAAAGAAAACGAGGAAAGAAAGGGGGACAATTTAAAAACAACACGAACATGCGCTTGAATTTTGAGCACAAGAAGAAATCATTTGAGAAAGTTTTAGCACAGTCAAATGTTCTCCACCTTTTCTCAACAACCTACTTATAGATTGTAGCACTGGTATGTCACCAAATAAAGGTAACAAAAGAAGAGAAAATATGTGCAATAAAATAATATGACTTGATAAATATACTTTTGTAATAAAGATGATAGAAAAGTGCAATATAAAGATCTATATATAATGTATCATTTAAATTCTTAAACCAGGGGAATTCAATCAATAAAAAACTTTAAAAATGATGTTACAGATAATGTATATCCTCATGTCTGTTTAGCATTTCTGTAACATTGCCATACCAAAAACAACTCTAATCTTCAGCACAAACACTAGAGGGCGATATAGTTTAACAATTAAAACATTCTCACATAATAAGCATTCAGGTAATACAGTCATATTATTTTAGCCAAAATATAAATAATAAATCTCCTGTATTTTTTACACATAAAGAGGAATAAGAGACAGGGAGAAAAGCATGAAATAGAGATACATATAAGGTGTCAGGAACCACAGAGAGTTCAAGTTTTCTCATATAGATAAAAGGGAGGGAAAGTGAAGCAGCATTTTGATCGCAGCAAAGATCATTCCCGCCAGATGAAGAGATCAGACAGACCCAGATCAGTTTGAAAGAGTCCAGGTGGATTTTAAAGAAAGAAAAGATGATGGCTCTCTTTTTTTAGACACAGTCATCCAGTGAGGTTCAGATAACTGAGGGAAAAAATCAGCAGCCTTATCCTCTCACCTTCAGCAGGTCTCTCACTATTACTAGATTTCTTATCCTCACCACCATCTGCTGGGCTTCTAGATGTTTTTAGTTTAGTGGACTCAGTTCTTTCTATAACACAGGATCCATTTTGTTGTAGTACAGAAAGTGAATTGGCCCCATTTTGCGCTTTGAACTTTTCTTTGAGTGTGTCAGGAGCCTGTGAGAGGTCGCTTTCTGTAGAGAAAGTCTCAGTGAACAGCAGTGAATCGGTGTCGTTGCCTGTAGTCTGAGGCTCAGGGTCCTTCACTAGGCCATATGCAGCCTGGGTCTGGATTTCAGTCCTACCCAGAAAAGGATATCTTTCCTGGGCCTGCCGTGCTGCAGCCTCCTTCTCTTCCGCCTCCTTCTTACGGATCCTCTTCAGCTCCTCGGCCTGGACTTTGTGGATGATGGTGTTGACATGCTCAGCGAGTTCTCCGCTCACCGTGAATGTGACATCACTCAGTGCATAAGCCAGGTCATCAACCGTTTCTGACACCGATTCCAATACAGCAGACATGGAGGGGAGACTTTGCTGTAAGCTCTTAAAAAATGCCATGCTGCCATGGAAGGCAGGTTTGATTGGTCAATTTATGATGAATATATGTCCAATGATTATGTAGACTGCTCAAAATCTACAGTTAAAAACTACTTCAAATGGCAAACACATTTGAAACAAAATGATCTGAGCACCTAAAAGAAAAAAATAAATGAAAAAGGAAACAAATCATCTTTAAAAAACACAAAATGTCCATATTTATAAACTCATGATTCATAAAGCAGTTAAATGACAGTACATAAAGTCTCATAGGAGGTGAGGTATCCCAGCATGCTCTGACTCAAACAACTGCTACACAGGTGAGGCAAGTCAGAGAGGTCAAATCTCACATCATCATGACAATTTATGCTTTTTCAAAATCAGCCACAAACCACACACAGACTGAAACCAGGAATGAGCCAAACTGCCTTTGAGCACAATCAGATGTGCGCATGTTACAATGTATAAATTGTAATTATGTATAATGATTGTGGTTTATGCAGCTGTAATATATGCAGCAGATGGTTCAGGGAACCACGGACACCAGGTTCAGAGTTTTCGTCCAGCAAATTTACTCTTCTAGAGTCTGATAAATTTGGCAGCAAGCATAAGTAGATGTTCCCCTGAGACGGAGGGCAAAGGAGTTCTGTTGATATTTTTTTAGACAGAGAATGCCACAAGGGAGCTCCTTTCTGGCAGGGTGTAAGGTTGAATAACCTCTGTTGTAATAGTACTGAAGAGGGTGTCCTGCTTTTTGGCTTAATACATAAATGACCTCACATCCACTTTGACTGAGACAGAGGAATTGCCAGCATCCCTGCAGGACCTCAGAACAGAGACACGAAAAACTGCCAGTCTGACATTACCCTCGACTGGCCGAACAGACATACAGCACAGTTTAATGGCATCTTTTTTTATGACTGAAGGCCAGCATCAATGATACCAATACTGATTTCTATTGACCATTGACTAGCCATTCAACATTACAGTATAATTGAGAGCTATCAATTTTAACATTTATTAGACTTTAAAAAATAACTTCTAATTTAAGTGAACTTAAAACAATCTTCACATAAACCCATTATAATCATGGCTTTGAAAATTAGTGAGGGCCGGGGGGTATGATGTGATGATGGGGGTTGGTGTTAAAGAATTGTGTTATAATAACCCACAAATACAACTCATTATATACACTATAAACACTTTAAAGGAGACAGACATGCAGATGTTTGTGAAAGATTTTTTTCTCTGTTTTGGAGGGATGATTATTTTTAAATCATACCCTATTTATTGCATCAAAATTTGTTAATACTTTACTACATTTAAGGGTGGATAATTTTTATCAGTTGTGTATTGCAACAATACATAACTACAATAACTTTGTCTAGTGCTCCTTATGAAATTTTATAGCATGATTTGTGAAAATTTAACTATACTGAATGACATAGCATAGACTTCTTCATTGCTAGTTTTTGCGTATTTCATTTCATTCTGTAACCTACTTGTTCTACAGATCTGTGTGTACTAGTGTTAAATGCTACTGTTTTTGACAGCATTGATAACGTTTATGACAGATAATATCATGATAATTTTTGCGTTTCCCTACCGAATGTCGTATCCTGTCAGCAAATACCTGTCCATGGGCTTTTTTGATTGCTTTAAGTCAGGGGCGGATTTAGTGAATTGGGGGCTCCAGGCAACGGTTGTCGTGGTAATAAACACTGTAAACACTAACAGCAAGCGTTCGCGTGTCCGCGCTTAATGCGCATATCCTATATGAAAAGCATTTTAGGGGGCCCTTGGCTTTTGGGGGCCCAAGGCGGTCGCCTACCTTTGCCTAATGGGTAAGTCCGCCCCTGCTTTAAGTTTAAGTGCCGGCGATGCAGTGTTGCCAGATATAGATACTAAAACAAACAAAAAACTGAAAATAAATAAAAATAAACCGAAATTATTTCCAATCTTTTGCAAATAAGATAAGATAAAGATATCGCGGACTCTAAACTGCAACTTCCTACTTTATTAACTTTCTAAAGTGTTAAATTAAGTGGAAAAGACAAGTCCAAAAACGCTTATTATAGCTGGATCTGGCAACACGGAGGCTGCGCCCGCGCCCTCACTCACAACTCTCTCAAGCCTCGTTCACTCCGCCAGCGTCTCACAGTGATCATTTTCATACCAGGGACGCTAAACATTCTTGCAAACAGTCTAAACTAAATTATACATGTCATGCAGGCATTCATATGAGGAGTTTAACAGCAAATTAGTCATTCAAAGAACAAATTTTATTTTTGAACATGAAAAATTTACAGAGTTCCGGACCTCGGTGGCCTCATAGCTGGTTACGGGTCTGATTATAATAAATGACATATTTACCTGTGCCCTTCAGCAGAAATATACAGAAATTGAAATGGAAGTTATCAAACACTAAATTCTAAATTAAATATAGATGAATCCTTAAAGCTATAAAAGTTCTTTTTTTTCTTTGTCCTTTGATTAATAGACATCACAGCAGCTGGTTATTTTGGCTGTTATTTCTTTAAGAGCTGCCGCTGCTGAACGTGATGCGGATCTGACACGCATCATATTTTCTCTCAACTCTTTTTACCGCTTCTGACTCACTTCAGGTCCTAAAGTCTCCATTAATGAGCTGACGAGTTAAATCGGGTGTGTTAGATGAGTGAGACAGTGCTGGGCTGCTCCAGGACAGTTTTGAAAACCATTTCAGAGACACGTTCTTAAATGGGACTCGTATAAAATATATTACATGCATGCGCAGCTTTACTCGCATTTTTGGTAACTTCCATGATTTAACTGACCACGGCATTGCATGCACGTAGTTTATTTTGCGCTTTGATATGAAAGGATACAGGCTACAGCGCGCGCTGGCGCCTTTGTGTGTGCAATTGAAGAGCACGTCTGAAACGTCTCCCGTTCTCAGTCGTTCTGCGACTGAATAAATGCACTTCTTGTCAAGAGAAAAAGTGACAGAAGCAGCAATTGTGAGTGGCGTGGCCAACCCTAGCCCCGCCGTTAAATATTTTTAACGCGTTAAACTGAAAAAATTAATCGCCTGCTTTATCGCGCTAATTTTGACACCACTAAAAAATATATATATAAATTATACACACACACACACACACACAGTAAATATGGAAATATATATATTGTTTCAAGTTTTGGGCCAGAAAAAAAGAAAGATACCAATACTGAAAGGACTAATACTGCAACAAATGTGCAATAAATTGATCAAAAGTGACAGTAATAACTTTCTCAAATAAATTTTGTTCCTTTGAACTTTTCTTTTTTCATGCAAGAATCCTGATCATGGTTTCCACAAAAATATTAAGCAGCACAATTGTTTTCAACATTGATAATAATAAGAAATGTTTAACCCGCAAATGAGCATATCAGAATGATTTCTGAAGGATCATTTGACACGATTGACATTACATTTTAAAAATTATTAAATAAAAAAGTTATTTTAAATCTTAATATTTCACAATATTACTGATTGTACTGTATTTTTGGTCAACTAAATGCAGCCTTGAGCATAACAAACATTAAACTATCTTACAGGCCCTGAACTTTTGAAAGGATAAATATAAACTGTAATGTTCACTGCAGTTTATATTTACATTCAGCATTGTTTTGCTCTACTGTTCATGCAACCCTACCAAAAACAAACATGCGGTTTTTATATCACAACTTGCCAGTTAATGAAGAACCACTGCACTATGCTACAATTTTACAATTTCATGTTTAGTGCACAGCCATGTTTATTATGCTTTGTCATAGGCTCACCGGGTCAAATAAGTGCAAACATACTTATCCATTAAATGCCATTCTGACTATGCCACTGATTCTGATGCTGAGCAGAGTTATGTAAAGCGCTGTGTGTGGGCAGCTCAGTGATGCCTGGATCCAGAACCTGTCTGTAGGATGTGTGTGTGTGTGGGCATCAAGTGCCCCTGTCAACAGTATAAGTGTGTAGGTGTGATTGAGTGCTTTATGGTTTAAACAAAAGGTAGTTGTGTGTATAAATGTGCATGGCTCATTGAGTTTATTCAAGCCAGTTTTATTGTGAGTGTGTGTGTGCATATATACTGACAATGTAGACATTTGATCCTGAGTGTGTTTGGATTTCTGCCCAGATTTTCTCTCAGGGATGTTACATGAGCCCTTCGTTCATTTTCAGACACACACATTCGTCACACGTACTATTGATCTAATAATTGGCCAGTGGCATCTGTCCTCTCCGATCAACGTCCGGCACTAAAGATCATAAGCCGATCAGCTCAGCACGTCACCGTGCCTGACAGACAAACAGGAAGGATTGTGTAGCATATCCCAGAATTCCACACCACCAAAATTGTCTCTAAGAAACCTTTCCATCGCCTAAGTGGTGCTAATTAAGCTCTGTTAGTAATTCTCACACACTCTGATCTGGAGCTTAGCAGATAATAACTTCTCTGAAGACTGTCATGCAGTGTTTGGGAATTTGGACTCATGTTATCCTGGACCTCTCAGCTTCAAAAACACCACAATTTGGTCTCAGTCATAGAATGTTATGAAGTTATTTTACTCTAAATTAAAGAAATAAATCATGTTGTCTTTATGAATGGCCACTACTGTGCTAAAAATACCAGTGTGAAGAGTTCAAAACACTGTTGCTCAATCCAGCTCAATGAAACGTTTACAGATGGGGTGGAAATCCATACTGTACATCCGGCATTTCTGTTTCTCTTCATCATTACTACTAAACCTCATCCAATTCACCAGGAAAAAAAAAACAATACTCCTAACTAATAATATCTGCAGTTACAAAACAAAAACTTCCTGAACCTTCTTTTACAGTGACCCTAATATTTATTTTGTACACTTCTAGATACTTAGGTCACGTTAAAAATATCTGTACACAAAACACTGTAACCAGCTGAAAACAAATGTTTAGTTTCCCTCAAATGTACACAGGTGTTGAAGCAGGTCAAGTTCAATATACACTACAGTTAAAAAGTTTGGGGGTGGTAGGACTTTTTTCATGTTTTTGAAAGAAGTCTCTTATGCTGAAAGTTGAAAAAAAAAAACAGCATTTATTTGAAATAGAAATAGACCTATTTAACATTATAAATAGCATCATAAATATATTTCCTGTCGCTTTAGAGCAAATAAAAAAAAAAAACCTTGATATTTGATATTTTTATAATTACTGTCCCCACATGTTTGAACAGTAGTGTATATAATTCATTATATATTATAAATTATAAATATGGCTTAAGTGTCCAAATATAGGGGTCAGTGTACTGTACATTATGCACACTGTATATTATACACACACAATTGCAAAAAACAGCAACAAACCTGTTGGCTCTGTGGTCTTTCTGTACTGGTCAAGGCTGGACAGTTGGTTGGCACTCTCAAGGGATAGTTTGTTATTGAGGTAAAGAAAGAGTACAATCACAAGAAAGATGAACACACCAATGCCAGACAGGAACCCCAGAGCCTCAGGAGACACTGTGGAGAGAAAGAGAGATTTATTTATTACTCCAATAAGGTACACTGAAAATGAGATGGAATGAGATAGAAGAATTTCAGAGACTTTTTCATGATCTTTCCAGTCAGTTGGGATTACTGGTTGAGGATCAGCATTCAAATTTGGATTCAAACCAAATAGGGTTTCCATTACTTTTTACTTTCCTTAAAGGGGTCCCTATTATGCTCTTTTACAATGAAAAAGCATAATAGGACCCCTTTAAATGTCCAGTTCTGGAAATTCAAATTTTGAAATCCATGTTTTGTGTGACAGTGAGAACATATTCACATTCAGTACTTTGTCTTTTAAAGCAGATTTCTGCTTGATCTAGGATCAGTGAATCAATCACAGATCAGTCTGAGCAGCACTTAAAAATAAAGAGAAAGGCATTAGTCTAGACATTACTGAGAGAAAGAGACCAGCCATACAGAAACAGAGCAAAGATGAAATGTTCACAGTGGGTGCAAAGGGTTTAACCTGATCACCTTCCTTCACTCATCAAAAACCACAGAGATGATAGAATGTAACTGCAAGACTATCTGCTAGTCCTGCTCTATGTGGCCACATATTTCAGGATGACAGAGGGAAATGACCCAGTTCCAGATGGTTGGTTTCCCACTTAGGGAAGAAATAAACGTACCAGCGATGATTTCTGCACTGAACTGAATCACAGCTTTCTGTGAGTGTGAATTTGACTCTAAAGTTCCACACATACACCCATTCTGCAAGAGTAAGTGTGAATTATTCACACAAATTATGCAATGTGATTCTGTCCCATAGGGTCTGATAGGAAGAGTTAAATATTAAAAAGAGAAATCCTTCTATTTTAAATCACTTTAAAAATCACTCTATTACGGCTATCTAGAATATCACTCTGTGCTTTTTTTTATTGGAATTCTAAAACTAAAATCTATGTTATCTCTAGGGTGCTGGTTAAAAGTTACAATGAGCTACAAATGTGTCACTGGTAGAAACCATACAAAATATAATTATGGCTGTAAAGTCAGGGGTAACTCTAAGAGTTAAAAATGACCAATAAATCATACTACAGATTTACAGTATTGATGATAAGAATGAAATTTGTAATGTTGCCAAAGGCCAATCAGGGTAAGATGAGGTCAAAAGTCATTATGTCAGGGTCACTACTTTGCCGGAATGGACAGAATCCATAATGTTCCATTCCAGAGTGTGAAAAAAACAAAATAAAAGAATGTCCCATGGAATGATCTTTGTTACATAACAGCAGCTCTTAACCATGGCAACAGAGTTCCTGCGGTCACTGATCCTGTTTAGCCAGCTAGCTGCTGCTGTTTTTAGCACGCGGGAGGACGTCACAACACAGGACAAACAATGGCCAAATGCAAATGATGACACTCTTTTGTCTTGGTGGACACTGTGAAGAGACAGACATTATTAAAGTAACATAATTAGCTAAATTCTTGAGAAAACAGCAAACTTTGAAAAGAATACCTGTTAGGTATAGTGAACCTGGT
This sequence comes from Sinocyclocheilus rhinocerous, assembly GCF_001515625.1. NCBI lineage: Eukaryota > Metazoa > Chordata > Actinopteri > Cypriniformes > Cyprinidae > Sinocyclocheilus > Sinocyclocheilus rhinocerous. The sequence goes on along the minus strand of NW_015626033.1, from coordinate 559,170 downwards.
GTCTGTTGTTTGTTTAGCCTATAGTCATGCGCACAACACATTTGTGTGCATGCGACAGTAATGTAGTGGGCTGATGGAAATTTGAAATCTAATTTTCCTTGATGTTTGCCACAGTGCTTCCTGACAACAAAAACACTAACATCCCTACTGCATCTAAACAATTACAAACTGCGGTAAGACATCAATAGCATAAGAGAACAATAACAACAGGATAAATTATTATATACTTTAGCACTGGTGTATGACTCACAGATTTACAACAGATACAAGGCTGATAAACATCCTAAAAACTGCTACGCAAAAAGACACTTCATTAATTTCTATGCCTGTTTCTGAATGTAGGCAATGAGAGAGTTAATACAGTCTTTGAGTGTTTGAGGTGATTCTGGTCAAACAAACACTTATAAAACAGCTCTCCCCCTCCATTTGCTATTTTTAGTAATGCTAATTGATTTACAGCCTGTGTTTCCTGATCAATTCAACGAAAACATTTCCCTCATAACCCACTTGCCTCCTCTCCCTCCTCATGTTTCCTCTTTCTGTTCTGTCATTTATAATTATTTCTGGTTTCTGTTCTTTCATGTTCTATTTGAAATATACTTAGTATATTTATACTTGGTATACTTAGCTCACTGTAAGGTACATTTAACCATCGTGCAGATGGGAAAAAAATTCAATAGTCACAAGTCCTTCTGAAAGTCCTGCAGTCAGATGCCAATTTAGTCAAAGAGGCCTGAGTCACAGACATCAATAACAGGACAAATAATCCACTGTACTCAGAGTTCTTCCTGTCAGTCTCCACACACAGAGGGGAGGTGACAGGAGAAATAGACAGCGTTCGGTACGCTCAGTGCTCAAAGAGGGAACATTTACAGTAGGCTTTTTAAACCTGCACAGTTTTAAAGGAACCGTTCACCTGAAAATAAAATGTCAAGCGAATAATATATCAAAGTGGAAAAATATGTAAACTGGGTCATTTGATGCAATTAGTACATTAATATTTTGTGGGAGAAAGAAAAAGGTAAAAAACAGTTATTATTGTATAGGTGAAACTTTTAAATGTTGGAGAAGAATTTGCAAAGTGATGAAAATTAGTGATCAGGAGATGGTTTGTTTAAGAGAAATAGCAAGAGACCCAGATTTTAAACCAAATACTTTTGATGATGTATTTAAGGTTTGGGCTAGCAGAGGACATAAAAGATTTGATCAAATTTATGGAGATAATGAGATGGAGACATCTGAGAACATAGAGAAAAAAATATGTATTGTCTAGGAAATTATTTTACAAATATCAACAAATAAGAAGTTATCTAAAGGATGAGATTAAAATAAAAACTTTAGATGATATTCACCCTCTGTTGCTTTTTATGATTAAAGTTAGTAAAATCAATATACTAGATAACTTGATAGGACAAATAAAAAGTATATTCAAAGAAATTAAGGATAGGGGTTTATATAAAATTAAAGGGGTCATATGATGCGATTTCAAGTTTTCCTTTCTCTTTGGAGTGTTACAAGCTGATTGTGCATAGATAAGATCCCTGAAGTTGCAAAAATTACCCATTTACATAATCCTCCCTCTCTCTTAATTTATTCAATTTATTTAAAAATATTGTTTGAATTACTTACTAGAAATTAGATGTCATAAGAGTTTTGACATGAATATGTGACCGTGTTTTGTATTTTCTTTTCTTTTTCTTTTTCTTAATTTTTTGTCCCTATTTTTGTAAAAGTGTTTATGTTTGTAATTGTTAACTTTTATTTATTTATTTATTTTTAATGTGTTGGTGGTGGGCAGGGCCGTTTCTAGGCATAGGCGAGCTAGGCGGTCGCCTAGGGCGCCACCAGCTGACTGGTGTCTGAAAAGAATTATATATATATATATATATATATATAATTTGGGGGGGGCAATAGGAATTTCGTCCTAGGGCGTCAAATTGGCTAGAAACGGACCTGGTGGTGGGTATTACCACAAAAGGGGGAAAAAAAGTAAACTGAAGAGAAAGGAAAAGGAAAAATTAGGAATAACTATTGGTAAAAATATTATGTTTTCAAAGGTAAAATCACTTGTATAATTGCATTAAATGTGTTTTTGAATTGAAAGACATAAGTATATATATATATATATATAAAATAAAATGGCATTCTAAAACTGAATGACTTCCTTTCTGCTGTGGACCAAAATAATTAAGCATTCTTAAAGTTAAGCTGGCTGCTGTTTTCCATGAAATTACAATGAACTGAGACTTTTGAAATCAATTTTGAATAAACAGTAAATAAATGCAAATAATATGTACAATACCATTCAAAAATTTGGAGTTGGTTATGCTGGGTACACACTAAAAGATTTTTAAAATCTTATAAGATCTTCAAAATGTGAGAAACCACAAACACGAGGACAAAAAATCCTAGATTTAACCATTTTACTCCTATAGTGTGTGGTGTGCCGCGGTGTTCCCCCCACACATCAGGATTTCTGATCATAAATATTCAACATGTTAAGATCATAAGATCATCTTTAGAACCACCAAGATAATCGGGACATTACCTAGGATTGTCAGAAGGGGAGAAATTGGCCCAAAATCAGCCCGATTATCTTGTGGTGTGTACCCAGAATTAGATTTTTAGTCTTCAGTGTCACATGATCCTTCAGAAATCATTTTAATATGCTGATTTGGCATAAATGTCTTTATTGTAAATGGTAACATTATACATTTCACTGATCAATTTAATGCATCCTTGCTCAGTTAGTTTAAAAAAAAACATTTTAATGTTTTTAAATTTCTTTTAAAAACACGTTTACATGATAGTGTCAGTAATAGCATAATTTATAGTTTTGGGTGAACTATTCAAAACTATTTAAAAACTGCACATAACATGCTCTTTTATTAGACCAATAAAAATTATTGTGACTACATAAATCTAGCTATCATACAGTGTCCTTCTAAGTCAGAGGAAACTGCAAATCAATGGGGCTGAAAAAAAGTTAAATTGGGCGACAGAAAGAAAGAAAGCTTCTGATGTCTGTGAAACAGAGAAAACCCCTTGAGTCTATGTTAGGAGTCTGCACACATATTGCACAATGCAGAACTGCATTTCTGATGTAAATCCAGGTCATCAGACAGAAAATCACCTGAGCCAGGACAGAATCTGGGCCAGAGAAAAGTACAGCTGGACAGAACAGGTGCATCTGGAGTAAAGACACTGCTGAGCCATTCAAACCAAAGAAAGCAGGCCAAGGAGGAGAGAAACTCAAACTACACTACATCTTGCCCTTAAAACACCCTAAACACAAATCCAGAGTGACCACATCTAACATAAATAAATCTACCTCAAATAAATCTGTTCTAAACAATGCATACTAACACTTCTTCTTTAATGTGACATGTCAGAGATAGTTTGTGTATAGCAATGATTCAAATAACCATCTTTGCACATCTTTTTATGGTAAATTATTATCATAGCTAGAAATTGCCTTCTTCTTAGATACTGTTGGCTGGTTCTGTTGTCATAGAAACAGGTAAAAGCATGTCAGGATGCTTAGCCACCTCTGAATTACAAAATACTACAGACACAAAAACACTCACAAGAAACATTGCACACTGTTGTAAACTCCCACATAACAACTGACCATAAGTGCTCTCTTATGACTGAGGCCCACACACACGCCCTCAGTCATAACACCCTCACACACACACACAAAAACATAGACAAGAGTGCCCTGTACACTCAGAGAGATATACTGCAACGTAATCTGATACACAACCATATATGTCTGCTAAATGATGCTGCAAACACACACATAATGTCTAGTCATACTTGAATAGAGAGGGAGCAGGCAGCACCTCCATTACCAGATTTTATAGGCCTCATAAATAGCTACGCTTTTGAAGGACATTAAAATATCATCAAGCCAGCAGGATTTAACATTGGTCTGTTTAAACTTAAAGTGTTTTCATTATAAAACCGCACTAGTGTGTAGTTTCTGCAGAGCTGTTCCTCTTTTTCTTCTCTCATGCTGCTTTCTGTCATTCTCATTATGCCAAACTGTCATATTTCTGTCTCTCTCCTTCTTTATCCCTGTGCAGTTCATGTTAAGCTACTAATAAACTGCAGCTAACTAGCTATAAAAAAGCAGTTTGAGGTAATTTAATACTCTTTTTTTTACACACAGGATAATTGGATATAGCGATATACCATGCACAGTTTAAGAAATCAAAGTAATATAAACAGATCAATATACCCTAAACACCACCAATAAAATTAGACACAGCACCATTTGTATATGAAATGACAGCTAGATATAATTATGCGTAATACAATGTAATATATCTCATTTTGTAAAATGATTGTAATAAAAATTATTATACCGTATATCATGGCAAATAATAATCCAATAACATTTAAAAGATCTGATTCACCAGAATGAATCAGACTTCCCAAAGCTTCATATAATTAGAAGAAGGACATTATAGGACATATCTGATAATTAATTGAAATTCACATGGTTGTAAAGCTGTGTTGAAAACATTAATAGAGCAATTTGTTATGCTATACTGCTTGGAAAAGTAACTTGTTACTGGAAAAGCTACTCTAAAACAACTAAACTACTGTCTCGCCACAAATACATGTACAGTACTTAAGCTTGTAGCATCTCAACTTTAGTGAGTCACTCCATAACACTCATCTCAGCTATAACCTGTCAGGAAACTAGCATTAGCCACAGCAGGAACGTCCTGTCAACAAACACCTATGACTTTGACTGACAGTGGACAGATGTTGCCTGAGGAGTGTACAAACTAACACAAACACACTATACACACACAGGTGGTGAATAACTTGTCTTCTGAAAGTATTCTTGGACAGCTCAACTGTGATATGATACAATTATGTTAATAAAAAAAAATCATCTAAACATTCACAGTCAACACAGATGTGGTCTCGAGTGTCATTAAGGCTTGGATAAAAAAAAACAAAAAAACTAAATCATGTCTAAATAGGGTCATCAGTACTGATGGGTTCAGCTCTGCAGATACCCAGTGCTCATCCGGTCCACCTGGACCATGAAACTTTATTACACTGGGGCCGCAGATCCTCACTAATGATGTTAAATCTGCCGAGACTGAGCTCTCACTAAACACGCAAGCCAGCCGATAACAAACAAGACAGCTGGACAAACCCCTGAGGAACTCAGAAACAGCAGCACTATCCAACAAAATGTTTAATGTCTCATCCACTGAAAGCCTTCAGTACATCTAGTTTCTCTCTTGTGCACAATAAAAATATTTATCGTACACATAGTCTTTATTTTTATACACACTTTAAACACATTAATTCACACACGGTTTGCAACCTTTCTTCCTTTTCACAGGGATAATTAAAGAATTGATCAAACCATGACAATCTTTCTGAGAGGATAATGGACAAAAAGTTAGGTTTGACAACATACACACTTAGACAACAAAAAGGCTGATGGTAAACACTGAAATATGAAAGCTCAGTATAACAGACACAACAAGGAAAGTGCACAGAAGGTCAAATAATTACACAATTAACAACATAGTTACAAATACATTTAAGAAGACAGACAGACATGGACAGGCATGAACAGAGATCAAAACGGTCTCTTTCAGTATGCAAAGCAAAAAAAAAAAAACATCCAGACCAGCATAAATGTGCCATGTCTGGGTTCAAAGCAGCAGTACAGGACAGGTGGCAGCCATTTTATGTTTAAACTGGCCGCTTACCTTTTCTGATGCAGATAAGCTCATGTACTCCACAATTCCGCTCTCCACCTGCAGAAACAAAGCACATTTAATGATAGACAATACACACATGCAACAACCAGTGTTGGGGAAAGTTACTTTTGTAATTTGTATTGCAATTTTGCGTTACTCCCTAAAAAAGTAACTAATTACGTTACTTAGTTACTTTTTATGGAAAGTAATGCATTACGTTACTTTTGCGTTACTTTTTAAATCTGCGCTGGGCTTACTTGTTTGTTTTTAATATAAAAAATGTAAAATGCAAATGTAAAAGCCCTTTTACAACAAAAGTGAAATGAATGAGCCTCAGGCTGAAGGAAATGTACATTCACGTCTGTACAGTAGAGGGCGCAGCTCAAATAAATTGCATGAAGAATATGACGCAGGAGAAGAAAGTTCAACACTATTCAGCAATAACAAAAATGAAACACAAATGTCTCATTTTTACTTAGTATGGTTGAATTGGATCATCGACAGTCAGTAGCAAAGACATTGGTTAATAAAATGGGATTAAATACATAAATTATATTTGTCTTATTTAACATTTAATTATTGCAGGTTTGTATAATATTCTGAGTTTGCATTTGACTGTTTTTATTAATTTTGAGGAATACTGAATTTGTTTTTGTTCATATTTAGTCTAGAACTACAGTAAGCATCACGTTCACATAGCGCACACAACGCCTCTGCACTTACTCCAACTTTCTCTCAACATGGCAACACAAGAGCTGTCAGTCAACACATGGAGAAAAAAAGTAACTGGAGTTACTTATCTGAAAAAGTAAATCAGATATTTCCTTCTAAATTAAAAAGTAATGCGTTACTTTAAGAGTTACTTAAAGTAATCTGATTACGTAACTTGCGTTACTTGTAATGCGTTACCCCCAACACTGGCAACAACACATTAAACAGAGACACAAACATAGAAACAGACAGACACTTATAACTGATGCACATGACACTTTAAGACTTTATCACATTGACAAAACACTGGACACTATGAATCCATGAAACAATGTGAGATTTGACACGAGAAAAATCTTTGTGTTGATATTTGACACCTTGAATCGGTGCTGTTATTTTTTAATTAAAACTAAATTCAAGCAACTAAGCAATTTAAAACTGAATGAAAACTGAAAATATAAAAATAATAGCCAATTCAAGATATTAATAAACACTATAATTGTACAAAATAATACTAAAATAAACAAATACTATAAAAACTATATTATATAAAAAGTATAATAAAACTAAAAAAACAATAAATTTGCCTTTTCAATGCAGTGACAAACAGGGGTTAGGAATGCGTTGCTGTGTTTTTTTATTGCTATTTGTTGTGAGCAATAAAGATGTTAAAGGTCCTTTTACCTCAAGGGCTCTTTACACTGTTTAAGGCATAAGGCCTTCACTGATTGTTTTTATATCTAACAACACTTACAATCAGGGTTGGGTAGTAACTGATTACATGTAGTAGGATTACATAATCAGATTCCAAATATTAAGTACTTGGAATTAGAGTATATTAAATTTTAAAATGTTCATAATCAGATTATAGTTACTTTTTTACGTATTACATGATTACATATTTTCACACAATGGCCATATTTGGTGTAATGAAATGTGTTTATGCGGTTTAAGGTTCAAAAAACACATTATTTTCTGGAATACCAAACAAAGTAGTTTCGCTTTCACAACGAAACACAGCGTCACACGCGGCGGGCTTGAGTGAGCGGAGGCCGGCGGGCTAGAGTGAGCGTTTTAGGTAGGCGTGGTTGACTCTTAACTTTTATAAAGGATATCTCTTTGGATTTGAGACTTTAGTCTTTGCAACTT
>NW_015626033.1:547488-549309 GCF_001515625.1 Sinocyclocheilus rhinocerous | reverse complement strand
AGGCATGACGAAGCAGATATCGTCCTCTTTTGGAAGGCCAAACAAAGTAGTTTCGCTTTCACAACGAAACACAGCGTCACACGCGGCGGGCTTGAGTGAGCGGAGGCCGGCGGGCTAGAGTGAGCGTTTTAGGTAGGCGTGGTTGACTCTTAACTTTTATAAAGGATATCTCTTTGGATTTGAGAATTTAGTCTTTGCAACTTTACAGATCTTCTTTATGCACCAAGAGCTTGAATCACTTCAAAGAGAAAGGAAAAATTGAAATCGCATCATATGACCCCTTTAATTATTACATGTTTATCCACTCACAAACCCACTGGAGTTTTTACATTAAGCATAGTTTGGGAAACCCTGGTGTAATGTAATGTTTAATGCATTTTATGATGTTAATATAAAAAATGAATATATTTTCTTTCTCTTTGCTTTTTTTTATAACAATGTGGTATGTTTAATGGTAAGATTAAAACAATTTAGATAAAGTAACCTAAAAAGTATTAGAATACATTACCTAAAATGAGTAACCTAAATTATGTTACTAACTACAGTTTTAATCGGTAATCAGTAACAGACTACTATTTAGTAATCCACCCAGCACAACTAACAGTAACATTTAAAACATGTTTTTTGGTATCAACCTTCTCAGACAACCTTCTAATGTGCCCCAGCATCTAACTTTGGCAAGCACAACCTACTGTAAGTCTTTAATATGCCCTGCTAAATAACCTCTCAAAGGTAATGAATTCAAACAGGGATCACTGTTGTGTTAATCTGAACTCTGTGCAGTTAAAACTCAGACACACAATCTCAGACATCACCTCAGCAGAACGGCTCACTTTACACTTTGCAGCTGTGCTCGGGTGTTTGCTGGGACAGTTCAGGTCAGAAATGTCTTTAAAGCTGAAACCCACACTCATGCATTAGAAAGCAGCAAAAAAAGAGTTTCCATTATGTACAGCGTAAGACTAACCCATGATGGTCTGCAGAAGATTTCAGTTGGCAGTGGTTGGATTCAAACCTGGGACTGAGTGAAGTGATACCCCACACCAGAGCTAAGCATACAGTTTAAACATGGAGCAGTGCTTAAGTGGTAAAACATATGGACTGTGTCTGTGTGGTGACAATTAGCATTAATAATGTTTGAACACAAATGATGATGATGACCAATATCATATAGTAAGATGGTGAATCATTGTAGCTTTGACAACACAATACATTATATTTTAAAATATATTAAAATGTAAAACAGTCATTGAACCAATATTTCATAATATTATGGTTTTTACTGTATTTTAATCGAATAAATGCAGCCTTGGTGAGCACAGTGTTTATATTTAAACAATAATATTATAATATCATTTATATTTTTAAACATGTACAATAAATATTATTGTGATTACTGGATGACATTGTCCTTGTTATGTTTCTCAAACCTTCATACACAAAATTTACCCATTTGACCATTTTAATTCAAGTGCTTCTCAAACTAGCAAATGAACAATAAATTGTATGGTACTTCAGTCTGAGAACCCTTGGAGTCCTGAATGAGCATCTCTGCAGGGGCGAAAAGGGGGGCACAAATAATACAGCTAAAATTGTACTTGTAAGGATATGTATACACAGAGCAATTTTTGAAGGGGGCACAAATAATACAGCTAAAATTGTACTTGTAAGGATATGTATACACAGAGGAAAGCCTTACTACTATTAGTGTAGCAGGGAGACCGTGCCAAATTAGACAACTTCAAGCTGTTGTGGTTGCACCGAGAAAGCGCTCGTGTCCGTTGTAGACATTACTATCTGTCACAGTGTTGCCAAGTCCGC
>NW_015626033.1:535732-547474 GCF_001515625.1 Sinocyclocheilus rhinocerous | reverse complement strand
GGTTAGTTTGGGCTAGTTTTGAGTAGCAATTGGGAGGGTTTTGTTTTGTGAAACCTGGCAACCCTGTCCATCAAGCAGGTAACGTTATTATTGCTAACATAGCGGACTTATAAAACAATATATTGGCATCATCTGTATTAAAGAGAAAATAATCACTTCATCCGATGTTTAAGTGAATAAATTAGCCTTGGAGTTTCACAACTATTGGTTTTGTTCTCTCTCACCGGACTCGTGTGTGTGTGTGTAGCAGAGGTGGGACCAAGTCATTGTTTTGCAAGTCATTACATTTTTAACCCATCATTTTGATCGGATTTAAGTTATATTTAAGATTAACTTTAACCATGTTGCACCATAACTTTAAACTCAGATTTAAACCTCAATTATGGATTAACTTTAAACGTTACCCTTAAATGCATACCTCGGGTCTTTAGCGACCCGGTACATCATCTCTGTTCTTTTGTCGTAAGTTATGCTATTACTCCAGTAATTTATACTAGCCTATATATCCAGCTCTCCCTGAACGCAGTCTCTGGCTTATTGCCAGTCATGCGCAAGCACGCTGCAGGGACGCGTCTATAACGACTTTGATCTGATCATAAAGTCTTTCCGAGTCACAGGGCTCAAGTCCAAGTCAAGTCTCGAGTCATTGCTGTCAAAGTCTAAATCGAGGGGTCCTGTCACCCCGACTCCCCCGGGATTTCCGCCTATGCATCTCTGCACTGCCAAGTGCTTTATTCAACTCAATGTTCAACTGCAAATAGGTTGTTTTGCTTTTGTCTACTTGTCTTTCAAACCACATTCAGTGGAAGGGTTTAGTTTAGTTATTTAAAAAAATAATCAATTCAACTCAAGTATATTTGTATAGTGTTTTCACAAAAGATATTGTTTTAAAGCAACTTTACAGAAACGGCAAGTTTCAATGTTACACTTAAGTAATATCTTGTTATTTGTGCATTAAATCTGCTTAGTGTTGAAAAAGGGAGACTTTGATTCTGGTTGAGAGTTGGTGTGAATCAAATACCTTTGGCCTTTAGCCTGTGGGGTGTTGTAATGTCAGCTTGACCTGCAGAGGTTGTTTGCCAGAAGGTGAGTAAAGGTCATTCTGGAGGAGAGAGATGGAAGCAGCCAAGGATGTCAGTTTATGCATTCTTAATGTGTGCTGTCAACCTGTAACCCGATCGAAACCCCAGACATCTGTGATGTGGAGTCTAATCATGGTAGAATTACATCTAAGACTAAATTTCACAATGTGGATCTTTCCATGGTAATGAAGCTTGATCACTGCTATTATCACAGCACTGTAAATTGGTAGCATCTCGATTACTGCTCACTGGAAGCTCTCAGATCAGAGAGTCCCAACGATCTGCATCACCTACAGTATGTTTAAAAAAAAAAGTAAACACTGCCAGTTTAATTTTGAACATTCCCACAGGGTGCTTTGGGTCTATCATAACCCCCTAAAATGCTGTAATTGTCCATCGCACAGCTGTGTGTGAAATGACCAACAGCTGAATATTCAAACAAAAAGATAATACTACAAATAAAATAATTAAAAACGTGTACATAAGAATGACGAAAATAATTCTGACAAATAGCTTTGACACAAAACTAGCCTGCAGAGAGAGAGATTTCTCCACAAGAGCTACTGACATGGTCTTTTGTCACACAGCCAGTGTGGTGTACAAAGCAGATTAAAATCGCATTAAGATCTAACAGCTCTGCTAAATATGCAATAACTTCCATCTTGTTGAACTGAAGTTGAACTCACAAAATTTGAGATATCCTGTTGCAATCCCTCCATCTGCAGTTTAGTTTCAGCCCATTGTTTTGGGACCGTCTAATGCACATTGCACATAATATGGCACAGATATCTGAACACTGATTTATTCCTTTTCAATGGATATTCTGACCACTAAGGTTTAAATTATAACTTTAAGATTTATCTACCCAGTAATGTTAAGTAAAAAATTACACTTTTTTTTTTTACTTATAAGTTAAAGAGCCTTTCCCCATCTAATTGGGCAGTTCACAGTCAAAATAAACTGCAAAGTGGACCAGATAGTCAGAATCTCTGAGGCCTGTGATTTATCTCCAAAGATTCTGCTCTGGAGGTCAGTTCTGATTCAGTCCCGAGGGAAACTGTTTGATTGATGCCAAGTCTGTAAATAAAGTAAAGTAAACTAAGCCAAGGTAAGGTTGCAGGGCTAAACCCTAAGTACTTTTGTCCTCTCTCTCTTTCATCCATCTCACCTTCTCAGACAGGGCTGTTTTGTATTTATAGAGACCCGTCCCAGTTTATACAGGTATTTCCCTCCATTTAGTCTTCAAACCCTAGAATGTGGAAAAAACAAAGAGAGAAAGAGGGGGAAAGAAGTGCCCTTGGATCTGAAAGGCATGTCAAACTTTGCAAAGCACAATGTATCCACCAAAGGAAATTGACAGCAGTAAACAGAACAATGTTCTTTTAATACAAAAAGTGTAACTCCTTCAGTATTCTCTACTAAAAAAATTTTCCCTATCATAAATTTTACATTTGTCCCAAAGATCACAGGTGGGTGCAGCTTATCAGCTCAGTAGGAGATTTAAGTATAGTAACTGTGAGAACTATAAATACTGACATGACCTCCAAACTAATTCATAACTATAGTGAGACCAAGGTAGAGATTCAAATATATCCTTTGCCAACAACTTTATCTATATCTATCTATCTATCTATATCTAGAATCCTTCCTGTCTGGGCTTAATAGCTCCAGATTTTGTGTGTGTTCTAGTTTCACCATCTCTCACTCTCTATAAAAAAAAACATCTTATCCTCACAGACTGACAGATTTACACACAAATCCGCTTTGGCAAAAACAACAGTACACAGAAGCAGCTCACCAGAGGGGATGTAATGAAAATGCCACTGATGACCAGAACAACCTGTCATTTTCCAATATCCCATGGTGGGTTTGCTGACTGACTACTGAAGCGCATTTGAAATTATCTCTTTTTCTTAGAGTCTTTTAAATGTGGTTGTGGATTATTTCTTGGTCAGGCTGAGGATCATTTGTATGAATTATGCTTTGTTATTAAGTGATTAATGACAAAATTTTCATTTTGGGGTGGAGTATCCCTTTAAGGATTAGTGTGTACAATATATGGGAATATATATTTTTTCAAATGTAGCTACAGCTATAAAAATTTCCCCTATTTATATTAGATTTAGCTTAATTTTAATTAATTTTTAACACTAAGAATGTCCAACAGCAGATGAAATTTGATTTAACTTTAGCAAAAAGGGTGGGGGGGACCTGTATATTTTATATTATGAATTCTGACAAGAGTTCTGCAATCAATGCTAGAATAACGCAACACTGGAGCAATTGCTGAAATGTGATGCCATAAATGCCAATTGAATAGATAAAATCACGACCACCAGAATGACTGAATAATAAGAATAGAAACATGGAACAAGATGGCAAACTATGCACTTTTAAAAACTTAATTAGGTGACAAATGACAATCATTTGTCTTGGAGAGTGTAAAGAGCATGAACCAGAGAACAGTCTGGACAAACTAAATGCCATAGAACCTCACACTCAAAAATGCCACTCGATAAGATGTGCAAAACATATTTTTAAAAAGGCAGAGGTTGTATTTATTTTAAATTTGTGCGCTGCACCAAAAATACACCCATGAAGCAAAGCATGTTACATACTAAATTAAAAATAAATTCACCTCTGTCATTAATACCAAACCCTCAATTTTCACAACTAACAAATGAGGGTGATTATCACATGTAAGTGTGTGTGTGTGTGCATGTGTGTGCGTGTGCATGTGTGTTAGTAAAGGTAAAAGTCTATTAATTCTGGGAACGTGATGCTGAGTACAATTCTAGCAGTCCAATTAACACATTACAGTATTTTTAGGGTTTACACTTTACAGTGTATTGCATGTGTGGTGAACAAGCTGGAGCCCTTATTATCAATGGTTTAAGAAAATAATAATCTCCGACATACAGTTTAAAGGAAGAAAATAATTTATAGAAACTGTTTAAAATGCAGTTAAAGATCCATTTTAGGCCATTTACATGCTATTAATCATCTTAAAATCTGGCAAAACTTCGTAAAATAACTAAACGCGTGTACATTGGAACAACAAGGACTGAGGGTTGGGTAGCGTAATTTAATATGAACCAACTCCATCAGCCAACAGTTTAAACTTCTGCCAACTTCATTAAAGAATCATTAGAGCTTGATTCATAGGAACAATTAGCACCCTTCCAGACCACACTCTCCGGTGTGATCACAGCTTTCAAAATAATATATTAGAGACTGTCCTAAACGCATATGGGTCATCTGTGCTTTTGTCTGGCACTGTTAGAATTTTAATTTCATCTGAAGCAAAATGTGATTGTAAAGAGAAAAATGACTCAATATCATCGGCTGAGAAATTCACTAATTTAGCTGATGCTTTTATCCAAAGTAACTTTCACTTTAAGTGTCTTGATCTACTATGTTGGTCCAGAAGTGCTAATATACAGTCTAACACCACTGGGACTTTCCACTGTTTATATCACTCTGCTTGTCTGTTTTTGTGTCCATTAGTAGTGGGGATTTTCAGTGACTCTTTCTGCATGTCTTTATGAGAGAGTCAACGAATCAATAACTCAACAATCAATTGGTTCAAAAACACTGATTAATTCAGGAACGAAACAAGTACTGCAACTGACTTTATAAGTGAGTTATTGAATCACTGAATCAACCGATTTGTCATTTGCCAGCAGCCATATCACCCTGTAGCCCAAGACTGGTTACCCACACTGGTGGTGGATGAGGAGATACCCCCTGACAATGTAAAGCACTTTGAGTGCCTAGAAAAGCACTATTTAAATGTAATGAATTATTATTATTATTATTATTATTGTTTAAACACACTGATTCAAGAACAAAGCAAGCGTCTCTCTGTGAATGAGTCAATGAATCATTCAATCAACTGTTCGTTCAAATCTACTGATTTATTCAGGAGCGCCACTACTGTGTGATGCTCAGTGACATGCAACGATTCTTTCTGTTTTGGCTTCGTTTGAAAATATTTTCATTGGTGGAGTAAAAATAAAATTGTCAATATTATAAAAAAAACTAATAATAAATAAAATAATCTTAACCTCATAAACTAAAACACAGAAGTTAGGCTACTTGATATTAACTTATAGTTGAAATATTGTATAAAAGCAATGTTGGTCTGAATATCAAAACCATGTTTCTTTGCACAATCTTTCTATTTCAGTTTTGTAGTGTTGGGTTGAGAGTTCCAGTATCGGTTACATGTAGCTGTCTTGACTAACTGTGACCCAGACTGATAGCCAGACAGAGAAGAGACAACTTTGCCCTAGAGAGTCTCACTATTTCTCTCTCTCTCCTGCACACATTACCAGTCTGACACACAACGCCGCAATTAACAGTTTGGCCCTCTAAGGAAGATCCCATTCACTACAGTCTACATTTCTCTCCCTTTCTTTCTTACTCACGCACTCTCTCTCGTTCTTATTCTCTAGGGAGAGAGAGAAGCAATTTAAATCAAGACACGCAAAAGCTAATGGCCATTTGCAAACAAGTCTTAAAATCTGCACTAGATCTGAAATCCCAAACCAATTAGACAGAAGATTCTGATTGCTGGCATATGCCTCTCTCCACAAACTCCTCCAGGCTGCTTACGGTCCTGTGGAGAGTTTTAAATCAGATGTCAGAACAGCTAATTTAAATAAC
Organism: Sinocyclocheilus rhinocerous; assembly: GCF_001515625.1. Classification (NCBI taxonomy): domain Eukaryota; kingdom Metazoa; phylum Chordata; class Actinopteri; order Cypriniformes; family Cyprinidae; genus Sinocyclocheilus; species Sinocyclocheilus rhinocerous. The sequence continues at coordinate 541,724 of NW_015626033.1, read as the reverse complement.
ACTGATTAAATTCCATTTGTTCTAACGGATCATTTATTGATTAGATGCAATTTAATCTTGTAATCTGTGAGAGGCGTTAACTCTGCTAATCTGGAAATAACCAGCAGAAGAGAGAAAAAAGCTCATTTAAATGTCTTGTTTGCTTTCTTCTTCACAAGCGCACAAGTAGACCAACAATACACAGCAATTATGGCCCTGCACCTCCACTCTCTGGAGTCCTCCGCTGCCGTTGGGAGAGGGAAAGGGGCTCTGTGGGTGTGTTTTGGTGACTGGACCCTGCTGGGACTTCATCTACTTCACGCTCTGCATTCAGACTTTGCATTGGATCAGGTTAATGATCTGTCTGCGCTGATCTGAGTCATGAAAACAGACTTTGCAGAAGTCAGACTCTTGAGAACTGCGCCACAGCTGATTTCATGCACAAGATGCCCCTAAAGACTTACTAAGACCGCTGTGTGGGTTTGTATGTAAATGTAAGTCTAGAGGCAAAGTACAGGCAAGTCTTAGCAGTTTTTCAATTTGCATTTCTTTTTGTTTTAATCAAACAGTGTGGCAAAAAGTGAAACATTTGATGCGAAATGAAAAATGCTAATCATAATGAGTACTGCTAGTTCAGAAATACAGAGTGTGATATTCTCTTTGAGATAAACCACAGTTGGCCAAGAAGTGAAATCAACATCCGACGGGCAGCAGGAAAGAACCATAGAGAGAGAGAGAAATGAAAGATATTATACAGCCTGTTTGGAATTACAGATTTATTCTGCATCATACCCATACCTGTCAACATTGGGGGGGGAGATTTTTTCCTTATTTCTTTTAATTGGCTAAATCAAATATACAGATGAAAACATTTTGTATTCTGTAATATTTTTTCCTAATTGTCAATTTTATGATTTGTTTATATCCTACATTTTTTTTTTACATTTTTATCACAGAATAAGTCAGAAAATATAATGTTTAGTTTCTATAGGCTACTGTAATAAATGCTATGTCAAGTCTTCTCCTCCCATTTCGCTTGATTCCCACATCTGCTACCTGCACAGATATCAACAGCGCAACTGGGGTTTAGGTTGCCAGGTTGCGGGCACAAATGAGTTGAAATTTTTATGATGTATCGATTGTGTGAGTAGGATACTTTTCACACAAGATCTGGCAACTGGACAACCTTGGGATAATATATTGATGTGATCATTCATTTAACGAGGTTTGGGCAACGCAAATTACGGGAGTTTCACGGGAGAAATAACAAAACAGGAGGGGTGCAGGAGATGGGTGTGAAATACGGGAGACTCCCGGGAAAAATGGGAGTGTTGACAGGTATGATCATTCAAATGTGCCCTCTCAAAACTTGAGCCAAGTTCATTTTAAATGCAACGTCCATTAAAATATTTGTACCTTTGGTAATTGGCAATCAAGCTGAAAGTTTACTGTAGACAAAAAAGAAAAAAAATTATACACAAGAAAAATAATTACATAAAAAGTTTTTTAAAGAAGTTAATATATTTATTCAGCAAGGATGCATTAAACGAATCAAAAGTGACGGCAAAGAAATGTATAATTTTACACCAAAAAAAAACCAATAATAAAAATTCTATTAAAAATGCTGTTCTTTTGAACTTTCTATTTATTAAAGAATCCAGAAAATAATGTATCATGTTTTCCACCAAAATATTGAGCAGCACAACTGATTTGTGTCTTCTTAATAATAATAATAAGAAATGTTTTATGAGAACCAAACCAGTATATCAGAATGATTTCCCAAGGTGTGTGATACCAAATACTGGAGTAATGGCTGCTGAAAATTCAGCTTTGTCATCAGAAGAATAAATGACATTTTAAAATATATTCATTAAAATATATTAATATTAGGAAATATGCACATTATTTCCCAAACTTTCAGTAGAGTATTATGAAAAAGAAAAAAGTAAAGAAAAAGAGATGAGACTATTCATGTCTTAATTTGACCCATCCAATCAATTCACATCTTCCACAGATAATTTTGCTTTAAAATGAAAATTGTCATCATATTCCCCTTCACGTCACTCAAAACTCTTATGACTATTTTTAAATGTGGAACACAAAGGCTGTTATTATTAAAATGTCAAAGGAGCAAAACGGAAAACAGCTGAATATTTCACATTATTTCTTTACTGATTCTATGCTAGTTTCTAAATCTTAAACCAGAGTTTGACCAACCAGTGCATCATTTCTATGTATATTTTGACAAGAACATTTAGAAACAGGTGAAACAGCAAATTAGAAGATCCTTCTAGAAAAAAAGACAGACAGCAGATCTAAAAACGCACATATTTTAATAATTATATGTAACGGTTTTGTGTTGATGCAGTCACTCTGGTGTTATTTAATGTGATTAGCAATAGAGCTCAAGGAGCTGAGGGTATGTTGCCTCCAGAGCTCTGAAATAATATCACTTGTAAACAGATCTGCCAGATTTTGACAAGCTAATTTTCTCATTTACAGGTAAAAGGAGGCAACACACTAATGGTGAGTCAAAAGACTGATTAGACTATTCACTGGTGAACAGTAAGTCTTATCCACCTATATATTAAATAAAAGCATCTTTAACACAACTCACTGCACCTGAATCATTGCGTGCAAGAATCATTTGAGGGTTTTAAAGGTCGTCCATTACAGACATCCATCAGAGTTTGAAATTCACCTGTCAGCACTGATGATAAAGTGCCTTCTTTTAGATATGGCTGAATTACTTCCCTGTAATCATTCCAAATTCGTCCTTCATGTGCAACAAAAGGCTGCAAGTGACGTGTGAAATTAATGCACCATGTTTTCAAAATCCATCACGCTGGCCATCAAGTTCTCTTCCTTACAGCATTTATCTACAAAAGTAAACAACTCACAAAACACTTATTCAGCAAACAGAACCTCACAACCACACACACCTGAACACCAGATGTTTGCCATATAAAAAGTAAAAATGCTGAGTTTTTCATTCAAGAGGTTCATGGGAATCAAACAGAAAAGAACAAAAGCAGGAGCTCTTTCAGGGGCAACACACTTCATTGAAGTGATAACAGTTAAACAAGCACTCAACAGCCTCTTTTTTCATCCTATTCTTCCTTATCAGCAATCCACGTCCTGCTTGATGTGCAGCTCTTTTGTTATGCCAACATGATTTTGGGTTTTATTCTCTGCAGAACAGCAGTGAAATGCTGTAAATATTTGATGTAGACTCACTGTGCCAACAGCTGAGAGAGGAGCAGAGAGGAGATAAAGTATCTGATTGTCCTGAGGCAGAATCGGTCTGTTTGGATGTCAATGTATCAATATGGTTAACTGACCTGCGGTGCAATGCAAAATAACCAGCGCCAATCGTAAGCATTACAGGTTTTCTGGGATCTCTACATGACACATCTGCATTTCTATTAAATATTAAGATTTACACAGAATCTGAGTAGACTACAAATTGATTTTCCCCTTTTCACTTTCACATTCTTACAGATTTCTGGCAAAAGAAATGAACACTGGATTCTGCAGTGTAGTTAGCTTAGGGGCTTATTTATTATTTATTACAAGCATTAATATCTGTAAGGTCAAGAGATGACATTATGCATCTGACATCATACAATAATGAAGACAAAAGCATAGTTCAGTTGCTGTCACTAGCGAATTTCAGATTTTAAATTTTTTGCTGTCAAATTAACTTTTCCTTTAGGGGGAATGATGCAAAATAGATTCTCAAAAGGAGCACTGATAAAAGCTGTACACTCTCAGCTGTACAACAACAAAAAGTCACAAAAAAAAAAAAGAGAAAGTCAAAAAATTTAATGCAATTTCTGTGTGATAATGATAAAACAAATGCACTGATTTTCACTGTTTTTTCTGGGTTAAGTGGGAGAGATCATCAGCATAAATTTAATAGTGATTTTATATTGATAGCAAGTGTGTTTGCTGCAATTTAGATACTAAAATAACACATTTAGAGCTATTTAATTCGATGAAAACGTACACAAAAATGACATATTTGACATATTTCTCCCACGTCACCCGATGGTCCATTTTGCTAGCGAAATCAGTTAATGTTAAAAATATTTAATTTGTATTTTTTTGCCTTCCTACTGATCGTAAGTTAATGTGCATGCAGTTTAAAATGTAATTTCTCAAAAATCTCAACCAGCACATTTCAAACGAGCTGAAAACACTGCACATTCAGTAAGAACTCTCTTCTCATGTGGAGGCTGTGTGTGTGTGTGGGTGTGTTGGTGCTGGCTTGCAGTCATGGTCAATAAAAAGAAGAAAAAAATCAAGCCTTTTAAACACAATCATAATCCAGTCACACAGTGAGAACTAACATACAAAATAACATATTGATAAACTTGAGCAAACTGATATACACACCACCTACATACAATATAAACTGCATACATTCAAAAACAATTCAAATTTTTATCTTCTCGATGTGAAGCCAGTTCAAAAACAGATATTGCAAACAGTTAACGCAATGAAACGAACAAATAACACGCGAACAGACATCAGTGGCTTAAGAGCAAAGATTAGAGAGCAACGCAATCCTTAAACAAGCAAATCTCCGCTAACGTTAAATAGACCTCGCGCAACCTGTATGAGTGTCTCAAAATAATACACAAAGACTGAACACTGGCTTTTAAAAGAGCCTCGATTTCTATACTATCCCCGAGTTACATCACAGACGGCGGCACACTCCCAAACGGAGAAGTGAAACCACCGGATTTCCACAATGAAGCGACATGCACCTGCTGACAGCGCCGGTTCTCTCGCACTGTAGTGGAAGAAACCATCAAATAGTCAGCGAAAGTAAAGGAACACGCCAGTTGATTGAGGGAGTCGGCAGCGCGGGAGCTGTTCTTTCAGCACCACAATCACTTCAATCCACACTACAACACACAAACTTTACCACCAACGTCCCTTTAACACAGAAACACTCTATGCCACAGCCAGTGGGGAAATAGTCACATTTAACCACTTCACGTACAGCTAAGCGAGGGGCTTTGGAAAGAGAAGTGAGTTTGAGAGAGCAGGAGAGCGGTATTGGCCTACTTACCATCTATCGCCATGATGTTCTGGTCTGGACTGAACCATGGCGCGCGCTTAAGACGGGGTGGGCTCGACCGCTCCAGTGCGCGGGGGAGGAGAGGGGGATGCGCATCAGATGGTACATTCTGGAATGATAGAAAAGTCTACGCTGGGTTCCTGCTGCGCCTCTTAGCAGGATCCTGATTAACTGTTTTCAAATAATAATGCTTAAGGGTGGGATGAATTACAAGACAGCAGTCGAAAACCAAAACTGACGTGTTTTCCCGCAAATTAACAAGCCAATTAAGTGAATAATTTCGATCAATCGAATTTTGTGTGTCAAAGCATGCCAGTGATTACGTTATATAGCCTAAATGAGTACATGGTGGAATATTATACAAGGCACAGCTAGAGATTTAAAAGAAAACATACACACTTGAAGCTCAGTTTACAACATTTCTTTACAGTTCTGTTAATTAGAGGTTAGTTGGTTTGTTGAATTTAAAGTAATAGCTTACACAAAAATGAAAATTTGCTTAAAATGTACTCACCCTCAGGTCATCCATGTAGATGAGTTTTTTTTTCCATTAGAACAGATATGGAAAAATTTAGCATTACATCACTTGCTCACTAATGGAGTTTCAAGTGAACGCTCAAATTACATTATTTGGGTAACACTTTACAATAATTAACTAACACTTTAATACATTAACTAATGGAAACTTATTGTAAAATGTTACAATTATTTGTTATTAAATCATATACGTTCACAAAAACACTTAAATTCAACAGAAAAGCAAGCAGATGCATGATTTGGCATGGCAGCCAATACAAATAATTAATAACCGTTTCCTTACCTAAATCCTGCGTTTGGACCAGGCTCGGTTGCAGAATCACATCACTTTGTGCTTCTGAAATTAGGCTATTATCTTTTTCTATATAGTGTCGTAGTTAGCTATCT
>NW_015626033.1:501357-535552 GCF_001515625.1 Sinocyclocheilus rhinocerous | reverse complement strand
CGTTTTATTTAAATTCTGAATATATTATCGCATACAGCATGGAAAGAGCGCTCCTTTTAAATTTATTAAAAACTGTCACTCATTCATCACGATCTCACAATCACACAATGAAACTTTTTTAATGAAGTTACGAGCATGATAGAACTCAGCACCGGACAAAAAGCGGTGAGTGCGTGGATTCCAACCGAAATACATCTGATTGGACATTGCGTTGTAGAAATCAACAAACATGTCTGTAATTGGCTACTTTGATCCCCTCTGCGAAACTGCATTGTAAAATCATTTGACGCTTTCCAAAACAGAAGGGCAGATACACCGGATTGTTTGCCAAATCTAATTCGTTATGCTATTATTACGAAGAAAACAGATCCTAGACCAGGCGCCGGGCCTGCATAGCATACAACATTCCACGAACAACGAACAATACAATAAATATATTAGGTATTTCTGGGTCCTTTAATTTATTTATGTAATTATTATAAAAAAATTGGACAGACCAAAAACAATTATAAATTATATACAATTTAGACATTTTGGTGGTTCCTTGGTTAAAGTGTACAGCAAATATCAGAAATATCATACTGACTATAACATTATTATACAACTCTTTGTAATATTTGATTCTGATTAAAAAATTAATTTTACATAATGATTGTTTGGTAGGCAGCTATGTATTAAGAGGGATAATGTAGTGTTATTCCATATTTTCTTACATTTTTAATCACCTTGTTTAGTTAGGATTTTAAGACTCATTCTGCTTTAAGCAAAGATCAAATATGAATTGCAACAAATATTAGCAGTGATCGTTTTGATCCTAAATTTCTACCAGCTCTCCTGGGCTTTTAAAAAATTCATAACCAAACAGCAGTCATTCTGCCTAATGACAGTGACCTTTAGAAAGCATCTGCATTCAAAAGCAATTAAATACACCGCTTCCCATGCTCTCTAAACAGCCTCTGTATGTAATTCAGAGATATTATCAAGCTAAATTCATATTTTGCTTTTTTTTTGTCTGATTATATGATTATAACCGTGTCCAATTTATGAGACAGTGCTCTACACTGATAATTGCATTATTTGTTGTAAACTGGGATCTTTATGTCTTCGCTTTTTACTCTGTTCTGAGAGAAGTGCTTGTGCATTTCCTGCATGTCAACTGGGATGTCATTAGATTTCTGTAAGTACCGGAAGCCATTCAGAGCACTTACAGGAGAAACGATGAAAAGGAGAGCGAGAGAAACACATTTGGGAAATCAGCTTTGTCTTTTCAGAGTGTCAAAGAAAAAATGGAGTTTGTCTGAAATACCAATAAGGGCTTCATCAGATGTAAACCTGACAGTATTGGCAATGTTATCATAATCCCATTCGGCTACCTTAAAAGTCACCATGGTTACCCGCTGTTGCCATGCGCCCATTGTTCTGGTTAAAAACACAAGCACGTGCCATCATGCTAGAAATAACAGTCTCCCATCAGTCTCTCTGTCTCCATCTATTCTATCATTTCCCATCCTCTTTGTATCTGCTCAATGGACCTCATCAATCTTTTCTTTTCATTTTGCATTCAATACCTGCCTAAAATAGAAACAAAAACATTTTCAGTGTTAACTGGAACCGGGGACTGAGGTTTAATGATGTGTATGAGGTCATCTACCCCACTTCCCAAAGCCATAACATCACAGAAATGTCACTGACCATTAAAAATGACTAAATAATTCTGATCCCTCTTTCTCTCTGGGTGTAAATTGAAATAACGGGGTTTGACTGCTCACATCTCTCTCTATTTATTCTCTATATGATTGTTAATAATTGACCGAGCAAATGCAAGGACATGCTCCGCCAGCCAACTGCAAAAAAGGACAATGATCCCAACACACAAAATCAATGGAAACAAGCACTTTAGACTAACTTCTTGCCATTATTTTGAACAAATGCTAAACAAACACATGAAAGAAAGAACCCAGTATATATGAATCACTCTTAACCTTAAAATACATAGTTATGTAAATTTTTTTTACAAAATTATCCAAATTTAAATTAGCTATATTTCATCTGGCATTATGATCACTTTTAGCTGCTATTTTTATATTTAAGTATTATAATCTCATCTAAAGAACCCATTTGAAGGCCTGATTATTTATTTATTGTATTTTGCAAACATATAACGTAACTGTGCTTGCAGCGATATGAGTTTGAGTCCTGTCTAGAGGTCCTTTGCTTTGCTGACCTCACCCACTTTCTCCACAAAAATAAAGAATATGCATTTATTTGTAAATAAAAACACATTTTATAAGGGCAAATTTAGCAAATCAGGCAGTATCTGTCCAAGGCTGGTAATTATTTAAAATTTTGCACAACTTTTAGAGAGAAACTTTTAATGCATCTGTAAGTAAATGCCAAGCTGTATGCAGATAACCATCATGGTCTATTTTAGTATGAAACTTGCATCTGAGTTGCAGTCGGTGTGCAGAGGTTATCTGACTGGGGTGGTTTGGATGTCTGGGCAGAATTTTCTCTATCAATAATTGACCTCCGCTTCCTCCCTTGCCATCTCTTTAGGCTTGTTTTGTGTGTGGTTATTTTTGGATTCTGAATTGAGAGCCTCTTCCAAACGGTTGTGCTCATCAGTCTCATCTGTGTTGTCATAGAAACACTCAGACATCCATTAACCCTTTCAGTTCCAGGAAGAGATGCGAGGAAGATTGATCTGTCCTCAGACAAATCAATGCAACTCTTTGGTCTTCTCTTTTACAGAGATGAGGTGAAGCATCTTAAAGCGTCTTAAAATGAACTTGCATGGATGTTCTCAACCTTCTATGTAAGTTTTGAGTGTAAGAACAATCTGATCTTTGCTTTCCTGGGCACAGAATCTGCTTGTAATCCAGCAAGGGATGTGCCTCCTACCCATGTCTGTTTCTGTCTGTGAGACAAGCTGCTTGAGTTCTTCTGGGAAAACGATAACCTTTCAGAAGACAGAATTGTCAGTTTCTCCCCAACCAGACAGCTTCACTTTGGAAAGCTTTCTTACGGAGAAAACCTTAAGTGACTACCAATTTACCCAGGAGCTGTAAACACCACCTGATCTTAAATACCATCAAGACAGCTCAAAATAGTACATTATTAATGCTGATTAGCTTAGTTGGAACTTTCCGTTAGCTGCTAATAACACAAAATTATCAAACCATGACTATCATACATTCAGACCAAAATTATTTCATTAACAAAAAGTTAATATTGAGCTACTTATATTTTAGAAACTCTGGTTGCTTTGTGTATTTTTGCTCCACCAACAAAAAATAAGGTAGAATTATTCATTGCGCATTTTCCAGAAAAACAGCGTTCCTGAAAGAATGTGTTTTTGAATGACTCAGTTGAGTGATTCAATGACTCATAAAGAAAATCACTTGTTCCATCAGTTATTTTGTTCCAGAATAATTCAGGCTGAATTTGGAATAGCATGGACACAGTAATAATAATAGTAGTAACAGTATGGATTACATAGTAGTAATAGTACGCTTTTCCAAATTCAGCCTGTGTTTTTGAAGGAATCGGATGAGTGAACAATTAGCGATTCATTTCAAGACAACTGGCATATCAATGAAACCTGCAGAAAAAGTCACTTAGAAATACCCACAACTAATGTATGGACTGAAAATCTGTCTGGAAGAGTGTTATTTTAATTTTATTTAGATACCATTATAGTACTTATTAATATTTAGAATTGACTTTTTACCAGTATCCATTTTAGTTTTAGTAATATGCTTTTGTCATTTTTATTAGTTTTTTTTATATTTCTATTTATCTTTATTTTATTTTATTTTTAATGTTAGTAATTTAAGTACTTATTTAGTTTTTGTTCAACTAATATTGATATATTTCAGCTTTATTTCAATTAACAAAAATATTGTAATAGTTTTAGTTCTAGTTAATAACAACACTGGCCTGGAACATCCAAGCACAGAGAAGATTAGTGACACAAAAAGTGAAGAAAAATCTGATGTTGCATTGTTACATCAGTGTTCTTCAAATGCCGTTGGGCCATTGAAAACTGTTGTATAATGCAGAATGCAACATGTGATTAAAGGCCCCAGTGCAAGTACAGGTGAAAAGAAAAGGTGCTCCTGATACCTGCTACCAACCTGATGGGCAGATCTCCAAAACACAGTTCAGAGCTCTCACTCTCTCCCAACACACACACACACACACACACACTAGAGTCATGACGGGAGCACAGAGGGGTTTCCAAGGCAACAGACTACCCACACTCCAATAAACACGAGAGGCTGGACACACAGGAGAAAGAGCGATGGAGTGTTTCACACAAATGGAGAACAAACGTGTAATTGAGAGAAAGGTCACCTTCACTGGTCAGGTCTGTCTGTTTTCACAGGTCATCTATTCCTTCCCACACAAACAAGCCTGATTGAAATTACAGATGCAAAATATTCAGTTAACATTAAGATTAAAAATGTGACTGAAACTGCACCATGACTAGGAATAAAATTATAAAGACTGCTTTTCTAATTTGATTACAACACTCTAAAAAATGCTGGGTTAAATATAACCCAGCGCTGGGTTATAAAGGGACAAACCCAGCTATTGGGTTGTTTTGAACCCAACCGCTGGGTCAAAACAACCCAACAGCTGGGTTTGTCCTTTTTTAACCCAGCATTTTTTAGAGTGAAGAAGATCTCCTGCAAGAAATATTTTTGAATTTTTATATTATATTTTAAAAAGCTGAAACATACTTGAACAAGCCCAAAAACACAATAATACAGAAGAAAATGCCATGGGGCTCAGATGCAGAGGTAGGCACGCACACGTCACACTTGCAAACATTACCGTCTCTTGCATGTTTGCAGCAATACACTGCCTCAGCTAAAGGACCAAAAACACCAGCTCTACTGTTTAATATTTCATAACATACTACTCAATGAAACAGCTGCACAGAGCACTTCCTCAAATCCATCCAACAATACATATGAGAGTTTATTTAGATACATTTCCTTAGTTTTGGAGCACTATAATGATACAGATTATACTAATATGCAAGCTCAGCAGAAATATCGTTTTGTGGCATCACTGTGTGAGCATTCAGAGGTCAGCAGATGAATTCCAATGGAGTTTTAGAGAGGATTCAAAAGGCAGCACAGCAGGATTGTGTGTTCAGGGAAAAAAACTGGGAGGAGATTTGTTGGATGGATCAATGGTTTTGTTTGATATAGTCAGATGCTGGCCTTAACCAAACAACTGACACTCATTTCTTTCATTATTTATGACATGTGAGTGTATACGTGTGCCAGCTACAGAGAGACAGAGTGCACACACGTGAAAGAGAGAGAGTGTGTGTGTGTGAGTGAAACAGCTGCTCCATTTTCCAACTGTCAGAGAAACCGAGCAAAGAAAAGAAAGAAAAAGAAAAAAAAGAGCGCATCTGATCACTGGGGAGCTTGAGAGACAATGTGACTTTAAAACCAAATTATAAAACGTTCCACTTCATACAGAACCGTCACATTGGGAGGTAATTAGATGAATCATTAGAGGTGAACGCTTGCTCATGTCATTTAACAAGCCACAATAAAAAGCAGTGATTTTGAAATTACTAAATCAAATTCATCTATTTCACTTTCAAAATGAGCTTAACTGCAGCTCTCGGTGTATTTTTGTGATATTTGGTATAACTGTTTTAACTATTTTAATGATGACTTTTGCCATATTTTAGCATCAACTTTAAAGGAGATTTAATCCTAAGATCTCTTGGAGAGCGCATATTAGCATTAGCTGCTCGACGCAGTTTACGACAGCTTTCAATAAACTACAATTTACAAATGTACAAAAATGTATATTATCAATGTCAAAGTCACAGTGACAATGTAACACTTTTCTGATAGGACAGGTGACACTTCAACTGGTCAGAATTTATCTTATTGTTGAACCCTTTTGAAAGTAATAAAAAAACAAACACATTGGAGCCAAAGACAAAAAGATCTGGGCTGTGAATACAGCGAAAGAAAACTTTATATTAAAAAAACAACACAAAGACATGAGAACAACATTACATTCAGGCAAATTACTAAATTTTAATTGAAGGGAAATACTTTCTTTGTCTGAGAGGTTGAAAATGTCACATTCGATTTTCACAGTACCCCTTTTTTATGCGTTTTTCTCCTCCCCTGTGATGAAAAGGTGCACAGTTTTTTTGGACTGCAGCATCTGAGCGGCGCGGTCGGCCCCGGTGATGGCAGCCAGACGGTGCATGTCATATCGGGAGTACAGGGCCGTGCAGGTGAAGCTGACAGAACCACCACCCTCTCTGACACCAGCCTGAAGCATATTACAAACTTCACTGTAGAAGTGAGGGTACATGGGCAACCCGTAGAAGATCAGGTTATGGATCCCCTTGATAGTATATCTAAAAGAAAAGAGAATTAATAACATGTAAAAATTGTAACGTAAAATAAAATGAACAAAAATTCAATATAATTAAAAAAATTTTAATAATATTTGTTTGCTCAATTAAAAGTGTCTTTTTCCCAAAGGAAATTAATAATATTTTTTTGTTTGTTTTAAATATTGGTGTCATTGGCCTGTATAATTTTTAATGGGTTCTATAGTACTGTTGAAAACTATTGATTTTTTTAATGCTTTTGAAAAGTCTTTTCTGCTCATCAAGGCTGCACTTATTTGATCAGATATTTTTACAATTTATAACAACTGTTTTCAGTTTTAATATATTGTAAAATTTAATTTATTCATGTGATGGCAAAGCTGATTTTTTAACAGCCATTACTGTTACTTCTGATCAGTTCTTCATGTTGTTCCAACCCTGTATAAGTTTCTTTCATATGTTGAACACAAAAGATATTTGGAAGAATTTTGAAGAACCAAACAGTTGTCGGTCCCAATTGTAGAGAATACTATGGAAGTCAATGTGGACCATCAACTGTGATTACCAGCATTCTTCAAAATATCTTTTTACGTTTAACATAAGAAAGAAACTCATACAGGTTTGGAACAAAATGAGGGTGAGTAAACGATGACAACATTTCATTTTTGGGTGAACTATACCTTTAATGCATCCTTGCTGAACTAAAGTATTAATTCCTTAAAAAAAAAAAACTGAACCCAAACTTTTGAACGGTATATGAAGTACGCAAATGATAATACGTGTATAAAACATATACCTCTTGTAGAAGTGGAATCTCTCAGAGAAGAGCATAAACTGTTTTTCTCCTTTCTGGAAGAAATGTCGTGCTCGAGACACCTCTGATCTCTGTGAGTACTCGCTCACACTAGCGAAACTGATGTCTTCCTTCTTCAGGTAGTTTCGCAGACGAACAAAATCAAAATATGATGGCACATAGATGAAAGTGTGGGACATGACTGAGTCTCTGTACTGGGGCAGGATCTTTTCCACAAAGAACTGGAACCTAAAGGATAATGTAGTCTAAATATTTGCAAACAACTCAAACATTATAGGTTGAAAGTGTGCAGTCATCTGAATATGATCCTTTCAAAATATCACATTTTGGAAATGCAGTAGTCATAGCTTTCAGTCCACAAACAATGGTAGCATGTTACTCACAACTGCTTGTGCACTTTCCAATATGAGTTTCAGTAAAACATCACTCTAAAATGTATCAGTTACTTAAATTATTTCATAGTTATAACAATATTTTCTCTCAGAGGCTCCTCTGTGCAGACTTAACACTGCTGCCCTCTAGTGCTCAGAATGAAAAACAGCAGGCATCTCTACCTGGCATCCTGGTCCATGAAGCTGTCAGACTGGAACATCTGGAACACATGTGGCAGCTGCACGAGTACCTGACAGATTGAGCCCACCTTTGGAATAGTTTTACTGCACACCTGAGAGAAAGAAGAACAATAGTATCTGTATATTTAAACTACCTTCAAAATGTTGGTGACCGTGTAATTAATTTCTGTGTAAAACAGAACTTTAAAAGTGAATTTTTATTCTTGTGGAAAACGTGATACATTTTTTAGGGTTATGTGACTTTTGATCAACTTAATGCATTCTTACGGAATACAAGTATTAATTTCTTAAAAATAAATATATATATACATATATATGAAGAGTTCATATGCAAAAACCGATAAACGCCACTTTCAAATAAAATTAGCTGATTGCCGTGCATTATTCTCCACATATAAGGTGATCTGAACCCTAAACACGTTGTCAAAAAAGCCGGGTTTGTCTACTTAAGGCATCGCGAGTTCACGTTTAACTGCAGAAGCCGACAAGCGCCCTGGTTGTTTTTGAACAGAAGCCGATAAGATAGGTCAATTTTAGCGAATCAGCGCGCTGTATTCAGGTCAGGTGACAAGGCTACTTTCACTTTGAAAAGACGTGCTAGCTGAGAGGAGTTTCGTCAAAGCTGACTAAAAGTGATCGAGGATGGATAATTTGACGAACTTGATGAACCTGGGATATCTTCTTCAGGGCGAAAAAGGAAAATAAAGTTTTTTAAACTCTAAAACATGAAATGTGGAGTTATCTGCTTTTGCCAAAAAAAAAAACGACTGTTGGAGTGATCTGCTTTTGCTATAAAACAAACTTTTAATATGTAAAAAAAACATACTTTCAATTAACTTTAATTTTGTAAATTACCTGTATTTATTATTATAGTGAGTGTACAGCTTGTATAACAGTGTAAATTTGCTGTCCCCTCAAAATAACTCAACACACAGCCATTAATGTCTAAACCGCTGGCCACAAAAGTGAGTACACCCCTAAGTGAAAATGTCCAAATTGAACACTAGTGTAAACATATTTAGTTAAACATACATTTTAATAGGTTTATATTGTCAATGTGTTTAATTAAACATAATACTGTAGGAGTTCAAAGATGACCATAAAACACTCCCCTAAGACCAGATCCAATCAGATTAGCCCCCCAAAATACAAATACTCCATAATTTGAACAATTCTCAGGGTGTCTGATTGTGTACCTGGCCCCTGTAGTTGTGGCAGTGCTTGGTAAGGATGTTGGTGATCTGAGGCTCTTGTATGGCACTGAACACCAGCGTCTGTCTGTAATGTGCTGCCCAGTTGTTCAGGTTCCATATGCGCACACGAGAGAAATCAACACCGTGAGAATCCAGCGGCTGCAGATTCAAATGATTCAACACATGCTGCAACACAAAGGAAAACAGCCATTTATACATATTTAAACAGAGAAAGACTAAAATATAACTACATTATAATTTATTACAAACAGAACACAATTATCAAATGACTGCGCTATTAAATGTAAAATCTAAAACGCAAACATGGAAACTAAAGTGTTGTAAAAGGACAACTTATGGACAACTGAAACCCACCAGCATGTGTTCCCAGTTCTGCATGAGGAACACATCTGCCTGGTCCACAATCAGAAGTTCGATGGAAGACAGGAAGTCAAAGTCTCTCTTTTTCTCACTGTCGGCTCCCAGAACTGTGCGCAGACCCAGTGGAGATGCAATGATTATGTCAGAAGAGTAAAACGGAGAATAGAGACGCATACTGCGTTTCATGATAGACACACCTACCCCATAGAGAAAGAAAAACAGAAATGAGGCACAATAAAAGGTCAATTAAATAGGTGAAACTGAGGTATCAGGTTGTATAATTTCTCTGTCACTAGAAGAACTAAGGGCTTGAAACAATCCATTATTATTGTCTTAACCCTAACCCAATATGCAGAGAGAGCTTTAAGTGTTTTAACATTCAAACATTAACGTGCACCACATATTATAGTTTAAGATATTCAGTTAAGGGGAAAAACTTCATCGTACCTATCCTGAAATGGTCATCTATATTCCCAGAAAAGACAGCATGGTAGTCATCAGGTCTGTGCAATTTGGGCGGACTTTCACCTGGCTCCTCTCCATACTCTTCCTTAAACCTCTTCTTGTTACTGACATCCATTATCTTGCCTTTGGGCTCTAAAAGTGTTATGAAGGTCTGGACCACTCGCAGCACTCCATCTCTGAACGGCACCAGAATCAAAACCTAAAACAGGGAGAGTTCATTATAGGAATGTGGTTGGCTAATTTAAAGCACCTTTATTCATGTTGTAATCAAGAGAGCACATGACAATTAATTACATTTAAAATGATTTTATAACATATTTACATTTAACATCAAGTATTGGAGAAACTGATGAAAAATTAAACAATGCAGTTAAAAAAAACAAACAACACTGCTGTGGTATGAATCTGTACCTTTGGTCTAGTAATGCCCTGGTCCCGAAACTCCTCATTCACATCTTTAGTTTCCTTCAACTTGGCATTATTTCTAAGCACACAAGTATTTGCCTTTAACACATGGTTTAGCACATGAAGACAGTACGCACTCCGCACTTCCTTGGCTTCCCTCAAGGGGGAGCTGTTTGCAAAATGCACATCCCTGTAAGTACCTGCAAAAAAAAAAACATGGGAGATGAGGATACTGAAAAAAAAGGCATAGCAAAGTATACTTTTAAAAATTAGGATGTCTGGTGTTAAAAATTATTTAAATTTTGTTGACACACCCATGAGCCCAAGCAATTCCTTCTGTAGGTCCGTGACATCTGTCACAGCGCCTCCTTTAGGTGCAAAGGACTGGTTTAACAAGCACCAATTTGCCTCCAGGGTTTTGTGGATGGTTGGAAGAGGGGCAGAATAGAGCTGCCCCACTGCTGGGAAACGTTCCAGTGGACACGCGCACTGCAGAGTGCCCAGCTTTGGCCACTGGAGAGTGAGGAAGTGAACTAGTGAAATTTCACACATTTTGTGGTCAGTAAGATTTTTATTATTACTATTATTTTATTTATTTATTTAGAAATGCGATAAATTTATCAAAAGTGGCAGTAAGACATGAATAATGTTACAAAAGAATTCTATTTCAAATAAATGCTGTTCTTTTGAACATTCTATGAATCAAAGAATCCTGAAAAAGGAAGTATCAGTTTAAAAAAAAAAGTATTTAGCAGTACAACTGTTTTCAACATTGTTAATTTAAAAAAAAAAATGTTTCTTGAACAACAAATCAGCATGTTATTCCTATAATAATAAAATGTACAGTTATTTAATAAATTAAATTACAGCTAATTAAATGACATTAAATTGTTCTTTTAAATCATATTCGTAATTCACAATATTACTGTATTTTTGATCAAATAAATGTAGCCATGGTGAGCATAAGAGACTTCTTACAAAAACATTAAAGGGGTCATATGATGCGATTTCAAGTTTTCCTTTCTCTTTGGAGTGTTACAAGCTCTTGGTGCATAAAGAAGATCTGTAAAGTTGCAAAGACTAAAGTCTCAAATCCAAAGAGATATTCTTTATAAAAGTTAAGAGTCAGCCACACCTACCTAAAACGGCTCGTTCTAACACGCCCCCACATATCTACATCACTAGATATAAATATTAGCATAATGCAGCCCAAATGCACAAGCAAAGAAAGAAGGCGTGGTTTCAGGAACAGCAGTCGTGTTAAACACATTTCATTACACCAAATACACAAAATAATGTTCTTTTTAGCAGCATCATATGACCCCTTTAAAGCATGTCAACATATTCTGTTACACCAAATACACAAAATAATGATCTTTAAAATAGCATCATATGACCCCTTTAAAAATATCTTACAACTTACATACCTTAACCTGAGTCTTGATTTTTGATCCTTGTAAGATTCGTCCCACTTCCTCTTCACTCAGTTCAGCCTCCTGGTGCTTCACAAACATGTCTACAACAACCAGAGAGTCAGAGGTTTGAAAACCTGGGCCTAGGTTTTCAATTTGCTTCTAAAGGAAATCAATCTTGTCAAGCTTGAGTATTACACTTAAGAGTTTGCAAAACAGTAAATTGCAAGCAAATGTAAATCATTTTAGCTTTCAGAGATGGAAAGATAAATCACGGCAATGTCTTACCTTCCTCCTCCTGCTCTCCCATGTTTTCCTCTCCTTCCACAGGCAGGTTGGTCTCCAGACAGAACGCAGCTTCATTCTTCTTATCTGTAAACTCTCCCTCTTCGTTCTCTTCTATATCTCCATTTGTCTTTTCAGGGTGCTCATTACTTTGTGAATTATCAGGTGTTTTGCCAGCCTCTTCGTCTAAATCTTCCTCGACAACATCACCGTCCTCCTCCGCCTCCTCTTCTTCTTCTTCACTCTCTCCTAATTGAGAAAAAATAATTAGAGCTCAGCACTGCAACTGATATTGAAATGTAGAAACTATGGGACTGTAAAAGAGCTTACCTTCAACTTCCTCTCCGTCATCCTCATCATCTTCACTGTTGTCATCAGCACATTGGATCATGGTGGACAGTAGTTCCTGATAAGCAGACTGCTGCTCTTCATCGCTGTCTTCCTCACTGTCAGGTTCTGGGTGTTTTGGACTGTCAGGCTGTTCAGGTGCAGAAACACGTTTATTATGATGCTTTGAAACAAAACATAAATTACAAAACGTCAACCTGAGCAGCAAACTATTAAGATTAAACCAGGGGTAACTTCTGTTATCAGATCTACCCAAACACATTTTCCACCCTGCTTGTCCTAGTCCTATATGTAATTTTAATAGTGTTTCCATGCATTAAATCACTTGGTTTATTGACTGTAATCAGAAGGAGGTTGCTAGAGCTGCCCGATCAATTCTTCTAAAACATAAGTCATGGCTAAATAAAGAATATTAGTCTATCATTACTTACCAAACGCAAAATCTGAGTCTTCTCCGGTCTATCAACAACGCTAAAAAACGAAATCATATTAAGAGTGTTAGTACTTGCTACTGCAAGCTCCCAATGTATGCTAACATATACGTTACTGCTTTTGTTCTAAAAGTACACACATCGCTATACTTACTTATCGTGAAAAGGGTGCTGTTCTCCAAATTCTTTTAGATGTTTCTTCTGTTTCTTAGTTAAACTTGTAATCTCTTGATTTCCTCGCCTTCTTTTGCCCATGTTTCTATTCTACACGTGTGTAACTCGCGTATGTGTTTTCTTCACAGACAGTTAAGAGTGCCGCCACACTCTAGCGCCACCTGTCTGTTTGGAA
Organism: Sinocyclocheilus rhinocerous; assembly: GCF_001515625.1. Classification (NCBI taxonomy): domain Eukaryota; kingdom Metazoa; phylum Chordata; class Actinopteri; order Cypriniformes; family Cyprinidae; genus Sinocyclocheilus; species Sinocyclocheilus rhinocerous. The sequence goes on along the minus strand of NW_015626033.1, from coordinate 522,512 downwards.
TAACGGTAGCAATGCTACAAAGCAAGGGGCCACAGATTTCACTATTTTGTGGAAAAAATCAACCCGAAATTAAAATAAACATTTTAATAATAGGTTTTGTCATTTCTAAAGCATAACTGCTTCCACAACAACAGATCGGATTACTGGACACTTTTGTGTATTTTAGTAGAAGCACTCAGTGGGCCTGATTTGATGATGTTTTAGCAGCTGTCAAAGCAAAAGAATCATGTCATTGGTTTATCTTCCACCTCATTTTGAGATTTTCTCACTGTTACGTTAGTAGATGTTCTGCCACAATATGATTAGTGCCTTTAAAATGCTCTGTCATTCCCCTATGAGTCAAAGAATCAGACTTTTCCTCCGGCTGTGCGTCACACAGCTTTAACTAATTACAAACACTGCAGGCGTGGAGGAATGGATCTCACCATCCGTTCAGGTGCAGCAGACGTATCGGGTGTTCATCAGAATCAGAGCAGAACTGATGTTTGATGTGCGTTAACTCGACTGCAGCCGAAAATATCTTGGCCGGTGCATGTGTAAGAATGTATGTAATTGATTTGAACATTGTTCCATAACATTCAATGAAAACAGATGTGTGGATACCAAATACGGAGACATTTTAAAAAAGTTATTTATATATTTATTTATTTAATTCTTCCCGAGAGACCATCCTCCCCCCACTCTCTGAGAACATGTGGTCTGTGATTATAAAGCATATTCCCCGCTGGTGATTAGGGTGCCTATGAATAACAGCGGGGCTGGAGGCCAGTGAAAACAAGGGGAGTTAAACAAATGAACCACACACATCTCGGCTCAGGGGTGAGTCATAAACACACCAAAGGTTAGAAAAACACGGTTGGGTGCCAGCGTGAAGGCGAGGTGAGTGTCCGTGAACACCACCGAGAAACGCCATCTCAAAGAGACAAGCAGAGCTGATCAACTGCAGGCCAAGGGTCTCATGCCCACTGTGTGTGTCTGTGTGCAATGCAGGCAAATTCATTTACTCGACAGGGATGACGTTCTTGTATTTTTATTTTTTTTGCTAAATGTTCCCTTAAATGTATTTCATGTAATGTGATGCATGTTGAACAGTGGTTTGCTTTTGCAAAAGTTGAATCTTGTAGTACTCTGTTTTTAGTCTATATGATTTCTCAAATTCTTGACTTGGACTCACTATATCAATGATCAGGTTGCAGCAGTCGATGAAATGCAAGTAGCACTAGCAACAGAACTTTTCTTCCATGTTATGATGTATTTCTGAGTGGTAATGAATTATCAGAAAAGAAAAACTTTAGGATGGGACTTGGTTCTAGGCATTATTTATTGATTGGATTTGGAGACTTGGGCGCTGAAAAAAAAATAGTGCGAGCTTGAAGGGGCAAAGTTTAAGCTGAAAGGTCCAGTTATGGCTTTTTTGTTATTAAACATTATAGATCAAAACACTTTAAGATTGAAACACTAACATTAAGATTCATAACAAGCATTTAGAAAACAGATAATAGTGAATTTTCAATTCATGCCAACTTTAGCAGCTCACTGGAAAGGAAAAACTAATGGTAATGTTAAATTAAAAAAAATTGTAACAAAGCATATGGCTTACAAAGTCATTAGGTTTATGTTGACTTTGCATCTTTTTGAAGCCTCAAAGCTTTAATCTCCAGTCAATATAAGTGATTGTGAAAAAGGACAATAGATTTTCAAAATTACACTGTTTTGTGCCCACAGTTTGTGAAGACATGAGCAAATAGTATAGAATTTGAATTTTTATATTGTCATTTTTATTCATTTAAGGAAAGTTCCTTTCCAGGACACTAGAGGGCATTGCTTCTTAATGTCATGTCTACTGATTTATTTAATAAAACCGCATGGAGGCATTGGTGGTGATAAGATTGAAACACTAACATTAAGATTCATAACAAGCATTTAGAAAACAGATAATAGTGAATTTTCAATTCATGCCAACTTTAGCAGCTCACTGGAAAGGAAAAACTAATGGTAATGTTAAATTAAAAAAAATTGTAACAAAGCATATGGCTTACAAAGTCATTAGGTTTATGTTGACTTTGCATCTTTTTGAAGCCTCAAAGCTTTAATCTCCAGTCAATATAAGTGAGTGTGAAAAAGGACAATAGATTTTCAAAATTACACTGTTTTGTGCCCACAGTTTGAGCAAATAACTGAGCAAATAGTATAGAATTTGAATTTTTATATTGTCATTTTTATTCATTTAAGGAAAGTTCCTTTCCAGGACACTAGAGGGCATTGCTTCTTAATGTCATGTCTACTGATTTATTTAATAAAACCGCATGGAGGCAAGTATTGGTGGTGAGTCCTGAGAATAAAGCAGCATTCATTTTCATTAGAGGTGCAAGAGCAGTGTTCAGAATATTCTCTGCCTGTTCAAAAACTGGCATCAAATGAATTGCATAATTATCGGAACATTCTCAGATTACGATAATTACACACATATCAGTTGCACTTATTGCCCAAATTGCATTTAATTGAGCAAATATTTATCCAATTTCCAACTCAATGGAATGGCTTAATTTTTTAAACAGAAAATCTTTATTCTGTTCAGTAAAGGATCCAACATGCTCAAATCCTGTTGTTGATCATTTGTGTTGACCTGTTGCAGCTGGTTTGCATGTGTTGGAGTCTGATTCCTCTTGAAGTGTTTTCCAGCTTGTTAAAGAAATGAGAGACAAAACTACAGCACTCTGAAAGAAAAATGCAGACGTTTACGGGACTCTTGTTAAATTGCCCACATCAAAATGAAACAGCCTCTCGCCAATAATTGGCAGCAGAGTTAGTTTTACAGAAACACTCAGCCCGGGGCAGAGCATGGGGGCAGATAGTGGGCTAAAGATGGAAGAAAGCACAATACAAAATGTGGTAAGGTGTAGATTGGGGCTGGACAGCGGCAAACAGGCGATTTAAGCATAGGATGATATATAAAATCTTCAAGTGTTGATGTTGGACGCTTGCGCTTGTGAAGTCAGTGGGCTGACATGTGTTGAAGAAAGTCACGTTGAGACTGTGCCTAAATGTCCGGCAGAGTGAGATCTCACACCTGGGGTTTCAGTAAACAGTGACCTGACAGAATCCCTGAATTCTGGGTTAGGGCTAATGCTAGTGAAGTTTAAGCAAGACAACATTTCTAGAGAGAAAGTGTGTGTGTGTGTATAGTTAGCTATAGTTTCCAGGCTAAACAGGCTAAACCTAACTGTCACCAAAAGTAAGCTAAGTATTCAAACATCCAAGAATGTCCTCAACTGTAACACAAAAAATAAAATGTAAAAACAAAAATGTAAAAATGAAAGCTACATATAGAGATGCGCTAAATCTGGCAAAACCTGGATTATTTTAAAGTGGTTCTCATTTGGAAACATTAAATAAATAAATCCTTCAAGGAGTAGGGTTAATTTTAAGTAATTAACTTATATAATTTAATATTAACTTACAAAATGTGCATATTTAGCTATTGTTTGGTGGCAAAACTGAACTAAAAGTGATCTAAATGAGCTAACTATTAAAACAATAGAAGTCTTTTTAGATAGCGGAGTAAATGTGTGTGTGTGTGTTTAATTAAAGTATTTCACCAGGTAGTATTTGTTTAGATAGACTGTTAACCACAGATGGAATGCAATCTGTTTAAATGAGTGAAGGTTCACACTTATTGCCCACAGCAACCCGGAACATTCCAAAGCCGCCGATGACAACTTTATGATTAGAACTAATTCACTCCTTTGTGTCTGCATGTGTTGCGGCTTTTATACAAATGTACTGAGACTTTACACCAAATGAATCTCAAGGGGAAGAATGTATGTGGACTGTCCTCAGAGTGCTGAAGATGGTATTCTGAGTAAATGTAGTCTGTCTCTGGAGTCCACTAGTTTTCATTACCATATAAACTGGACTTTTGCTTGCATTTACAGAGGGACTGAGAATTACAACAGTATTTGTTGACTGAAGGAAATCTCATAAGAGTGCAAGTATTAAGAACATAAACAAGTATCACCTGCCAATATAGAAGGATCTTTTGTGTAATGTTTCTCATTTGAATAGTGCCAAATGTTGCAATAACAGACAGACACCTGAATGATAGCAACTGCCAACAGGATGGCCAAAAAAAAGAAAATTCATCTTACCTGCAGAGGCGTGCCTGACTGTCAGCAAATATGTGCACACACACAGCACACACACGTTGTTCGTTGATGAAAAGAGTATTGTCTGGTTTCTGAAAGACAGTGTTGTCTAATGGTTTGTGTTTCCTTGACTGTGGAATGAGGTTTGTAGCTTCCTGATACACCCCACCTCATTAAACTAGTCTTCCTCCTTAATCTTCCACCTGAATGTACCTGATCAAGACTAGGAGAAAAGAATGCTGAGGGGAAAGAGTACTACTAAACAAACTGAGAAACAAATTCAAAAGGTTTTTAGAAAAAAAATATTAATGTTATTTTTGTTAGAGAACCTTGCTCTAAAGTAGTGGCTCTTAACCAGGGGTTGGGGGCCCTTTAAGGGGGTTTTGCAAACTTCCAAGGGGGCCTTAAGATGACTTGATTGATTTAAAATAAATGATGTAGGCCTAAAATAAAACAAAACAAGCCTTGAAGCTAAAACAACTAACAATCTAAACTTCTTTCTTTTTTTTTCTTTTTTTGTTAATTTCAAAACGTATGGAATTTTACATTTTGAGTTCATTTTAATTAGAACTATTGGATTTACTTATTTTAATCTTTTAATATTGTTGTGAACAGTGGGCCTTGTAGTCGAAAAGGCAGAGAACCGTTGCTTTAAAGTAACAAGTGCATATAAATGAATAATCATGTAATTAATAAGCATAAGAAAATTGATCATGCACATAAATAAAAATAAGACATTTAACATGCACATTAAAGCTGAAGTGTCACCTTTTAATGGTAACATACTTTTTCCCAAGTGACAATTATAGATATGACATTGTTAGGCTGGTTTCTCTAAAAGTATGACAATTCGGACAAAACATTTCAGTTTGTTTAAGAAATCCGACCAGCCCAACACAGCAACAGTGACGCAACGAATAGCATGAGTTTAGGGCGGAGCAATCCGTTTGACTGACCAATGACAGAATGGGTGAGTGTTTGGAAAACATGTTTGAAAACAATCATTGTTTTAGCAGTTCTGTTTGGTGTCGCTAGTGGCACAGAAATCACACACTTTTTTTCGTGCACACACACACACACACACACACACACACACAGTATCATTTCACTACATCAATAGAAACTCTGCTTCTGGTCTCTCTCCCGTTTTTGCCCATTCCTTCTTTATTTCTAACTAACCATCTTTCTCTCTTGTTGAGTAAAAAGTCAACACTCTACCTAAATTCTTCATTTATTTTCTCTGCTGGAACTCTGTCATCCAATCTCTCGTTCGCTATTCTTTCTTCCAGCGTTGTTCTCTTGGGTGGAATCGGCATGTCCTTGTTGGGGTCTCCTTCCTCCTCTCCTCTCTTGCCCTCTTTCTCTCTCGCCGCGTCTCTGAGGTGGTAGAACAGTAGGCCATGTAGCAGCGCAGTAGGAACAGTTTGTGTTGAGATTTTTGAGCTGTAGCTCTTTTCTTCTTCTGTTTTTCATTTTTCCTTATTTTCGTTCCCTTCATCATCTTTCCCTGGGAAAGCAGGCCTGAGGGAACAGATGGAAGGACATGTTAAAGAAAAATGTTCACTTATTCATCTTAGGCAAGGCAAGGCAAGGCAAGTTTATTTGTATAGCACTTGTAGAAGTTTGCAGTAGTTCATGCAGCAAGTAGATTCAACAGGAGGCATTTTCTTTCTCTTCTGTTTGAATGTGGGCAGCTGTGTTTTCCCTTCTCCGGAATGTAAGCTGCTGGCAGTGGGAGGCAAAAGTTTTCTTTTTCGTGGTATTATTCCAGTCCCAGAGAGTTTTTTGTTTTAGTGTTTGTGCCAAAAATATGTTGTTTGAGCACTGTGCTGATCTGCTGAAGTAAAAATCTTAGAAAAATCAAAGAAAAGTACAGAAATAGGGAGCAAAGCGCAGAGCAGTAAGCAAGAACGTCCGAACGGTAGCGAAGCCGGAAGCTAGTACGTTCTTTGTGTACTAGGTTCACAACAGACCGTTATGTGTTCTGTGCCTGATTATAAATGACAGAAAAACGATTTAACATGTATCTTATTTTTTAAAGGGATGGTTCACTCAAACAAAAAAATAAAAATAAAAATAAAAATAAAAATAAATAATAATAAATAAATACATAAAATAAAATGGTCATCATTTACTCACTCAAACCTGTATGACTTTCTTTTTTTCTGTGGAACACACACACAAAGATATTTAAAAAAAAAAAAAAGTATCAGACTCAGGTTTTTTGTTCATGTTAGGCAAGTCAGTGGGGTTCAAACAAAACATATTTTTGTGCTCCAAAGAAGAAAAAAAATCATACATGAAACGACATGTGGGTGAGTAAAAGATGACAGAATTTACATTTTTTGTGAACTATCCCTTTAAACATTTGTTAATTCATGTCTTTAAACTCTAAAGCTAAAATGGTCAAATTACCTTTCTTTTTGTTGTCAGTTTACCTTTGTTAGTAAGCTAAGAGCACTAGAGTACTAGCTTAGCACAATGCTAACTATTTAAAAAAGCTCTTTTGATTAGCTAGAACAACATATACTTTAAGGTCCCAGTGGACAGAATCAATTTTCATTACCTGCTAAATAAGTTGAACAGTTCCTGGCAGCATTCTGGCACAAACGCTGAAATAAAAAAAATACATTTTAGCTTACATCTCAAAGTTGTGTTTAAATGTATAGATTTTAAGAGGTGTTCACTACATGATACAAATGTGGACCATACGTTAATTTCCTCTGTAATACCATACCACTTTTTGGAAAGTCTGAGTCAGGCAGGAGTGTGCAAATATCCACATGCATGTCCAAGGCTTTCATATGTTTTCAATCACATGAACATGATTATGTGTCTGACATATCACTGCTCCAGCCTGTGTTTCATTCCCACCTATTTATCAAATATCAGGCCCTGGTAACCTGGTATCCATGACGACCCGATTGTCACGGTGATCGCATCTGTCCAATTAGTTGTGGTTCATTACTGAGGGATCTCAGCCACGGGACTGAAACAGACCTGATTAGAGCTGCGAAAGGAGGGCCAGCGCTCTTCTGTACAGGGGGGAGATGGGTAAGGGCTCTTAAAGCAGAGACCCCCAGGAGACTCACTCTGTCAGGGGCAAGAAGAGGTCAACAGGAGGTTCTCAGCTCAATCATAGGCTGTCATCATCTCTGAATGTCACTGCTGTAATCAGTGAAGGCAGCATCAAACCATCCTCACAGAACAGAGTCAGGAGAGCCATCTTGTAAATGAATACCCAGCATGCTGCCCCTAAACTTTGCCCTTTGACCCTGAATGCGGGTACACGAGCAAGATAATTTTCAGTACACGTCATCAACGAAGATGTTCCCTGATTGAAAGGCTCTAGACAGGCTAACCACAATGCATTCACTTCCCTCTCTTTCACACACACACACACACACACACGCACGCACGCACGCACGCACACACGCACACGCACACGCACACACACACACACACACACACAGGTGCATATGTGGTTTACGGGGACTCTCCATATGCGTGATGGTTTTTATACTGTACAAACTGTATATTCTATCGCCCTACACCAAACCTACACCTAAACCTACCCCTTACAAAAAACTATTGCCAATTTTTGAATTTCATGAAACACCATTTAGTATATTTTTAAGCCTTTTGGTTTACGGGGACACAGGAAGTGTCCTCATAAACCATGTTTATGTTGTTATACTAATTTGTGTCCTCATAAACCATATATATGAGAACACACACACACCTTGTGGGGACTCTCCATAGGCGTAATGGTTTTTATATTCTATTGCCCTACACCAACCCTACCCCTAAACCTACCCCTCACAGGAAACTTTGTGCATTTTTAGATTTTCAAAAAACTTAATTATGTGTGATTTATTAGCTTGTTTACCCGTGGGGACCTCAATTTAGGTCCCCACCGTGACACGAGTCCCCATGAGTCTGTGTGTATTCAGGTTTAAGTCCCCGCCAGAATAGAAAAACAGGTACACATACACACACACACACACACACACACACAAAACTCATACAGGTTTGGAACAACTTGAAGATCAAGTCAAGTCAAGTCACCTTTATTTATATAGCGCTTTTAACAATACAGATTGTGTCAAAGCAGCTTTACAGCATCAAATAGGAAAATAGTGTGTCAATAATGCAAAAGGACAATAGTAAACACTCAATTTTCAGTTAAAGGCAGTTCATCATTGAATTCAGTGATGTCATCGTCCAGCTCAGTTCAGTTTAAATAGTATCTGTGCAATCAAGTCAATGATATCGTCCCCAACTAGAGATGGGTATCGTTTACATTTTATCGATACTGATGCCAAAACCGATACAGCTTATCGATACCGGTACTTATCAATAATGTTATCGATATTATTTGGTAGAAAAAGATATGATGTGAAAAGTTGTTGAAAATTTTAAGTTATTTTATTACTGCTAATAATTAGCAACTGTATTAAAGTTCTTCAGTCAAGAGCAGTGAGCTATTTTTCTCTTTGTGTTTTATTTTAGTAATATTAAAAGAAAAGTTCACCTAAAAATAAAAACTGTGTCATCATTTACTCACCCTCAAGATGCCCCAGACCTGAATGCGTCTCCTTCCTCTGCTGAACACAAAAGATACCTAGCTAGGGTGAGCAAATTATGACAGAATTAAACATTTTGGGTAGACTATCCATTTAAAGGGTTAGTTCACCCAAAAATGAAAATTAGCCCATGAATTACTCACCCTCAAGGCATCCTAGGTGTATATGACTTTCTTCTTTCAGACGAATCCAGTCGGAGTTATATAAAAAATTGTCTTTGATCTTCCAAGCTGGTTAATGGCAGTCAGTGGGTGTTGCAGTTCATCAGTCCAAAAGACGTGAAATAAAGCGCATGTATCCATAATAAAAAAGTGCCTCACACGGCTCCGGGGGGTGAACAAAGTCCTCCTGTAGTGAATTGATGCATTTTTGTAAGAAAAATAACCATATTTAAAACGAAATAACTAATTTAATATAGCTTGCGCTCAATGTTGTACATGGAAGCAGCTCCGGGCGTATGACATATGAGGTCGGCGTTGCGCATGCGCCGCTCAGAAGTGACGAATGCGGAAGCGCAGGGGAGAGATCAAAACAAAACAACGGTCATGAATTAGAAGTACAAAACGAGGATTTGTAAAGAAGAATGTCGGAGGATTTCGATATAAGCCAAGAGGAGACTGGTTTTCCTTTGCTAAAGTAAGGAAACTTTGCTTCCTTTGATCCTGTAAACAAACGTTGGTTTTCACGAGACTCACTGGCGCATGCGCAACGCCGACATCTTACGTCATCCTCCCGGAGCTGCTTCCGTGTACAACTGTTGGCGCAAGATAGATTAAAGTGATTATTATGTTTTGAATATGGATATTTTTCTTACAAAAATGCATCGATTCGCTACAGGAGGCCTTTGTTCACCCCCCGGTGTCGTGTGAGGCACTTTTTTATTATGGATACATGCGCTTTATTTCACGTTTTTTGGACTCATGAACTGCAACACACGCTGACTGCCATTAAACAGCTTGGAAGATCAAAGTCAGTTTTTAATATAACGCCGATTGTATTTATCTGAAAGAAGGAAGTCATGTACACCTAGGATGGCTTGAGGGTGAGTGAATAATGGACTAATTTTCATTTTTGGGTGAACTATCCCTTAAACACTGACCTTGTTACTGTTCACTTTTATCTTCAATCTACATGCGTTAAAATATTTCTTGTAAATATACATTTCCAGGGTATAATCCAGGGTTTACATTTATTAGAATGGACAACAAAAACTGAAATCTGTTATTGTTATTGTACATGTGTGTATGGTCGAAAAACAATGAAAAAGTATAAACAGAATGAGATGAAAACCACCATCGTGTTCGTCATAAATTCGTGACCAATCAATGTCTGCTTTGCAAAATCAATATTGATAGTTCTCAAATTTACACTCATCACCACTCTGTATGTGAGGGTGTGTTTCAGCTCCCTGTGGTAGAGCTTCAGTAAAAACAATAATAAGGTCTTAAACAAAGGCTCTACTGTAACAGAGTGAAACCTGCTCCTCTGCTCTCTCCAAACCGCTGCCATGCTGTCCATCAAATCCCTGAGTTTATCTAAAGTAAACCCTAACACTCTCACTGTTTTATGTCCTTCTCCCCCTTACACTTAATTCTACGTTAATGTCTTTTCGAACCCTAAATAAAGGAAGATTTTTCACTGGGTTAAGCAACATTTCATGTTTTTATTTTTATTTTTATTTTTTTGCACTTTTTTTTCACTTTTAGTAGGTTAATACCAGAATTACAGAAAGATATAATGTAAAACAACACAATATTAGAATGCTACAGAAAGTTATTCAGCAACTTCTATAGTTAAATTACCTCATTAAATATTCATGCACTATGTAAAGTCACAGAAGCTTGCACATGCTGTTTAGTTTCATCATCTAAAACTGGACCTGACAGTCCAGGTTTAATTAATAACCCACAACAAAGTGAGCAGTGGGAAACATATAATGATAATAGGAAACATTTATAAATATCATCATATTTACTGGCTATTATTCTGTAGCGACCAATCCAAAACTGTGATGAATTACGTGTTTATTCCAGCAGAGGTCCTCGTAAGCGCACTAACTTTATGAGCTGGATGGAACATCCGTCCCACCAAATGATGACAAGCATACCTACAACATTACATCTTGACATTTTTTTTTCTTGTAAACTTCTTCTCTTTCCCTATCTCTCCATTTCCCTCCATCACTCTCTCTTGGCTTTCTTGCTCTCGCTCTTTTGCTTTCTGTATGTCTGTCTTTCTCTCGTTCTTTTGTTCGGTGCCCTTGCCAGATTGGGATCACTCTGTGATGTTATCGGAGTACTTGGGGTTTGTTCAGTTGTAATCTGGTTCTTTGCAGGAAGGTAAAAAGCAGAAATGTTTTCCCATAAATCAAAAATAGCATCCATCTGGATCTGTCTCTCCAACTCTTCGCTCTCTCGCTCTTTTCCCTCTCTCACATGCACACTGAACATATCACATTTTTGTGGATAAAATCTCAAAACAAAAATCAAAACAAATCAAAACAAATCTCAATGAAATTAGTCTAGTGTGGCAGGCTGAGTCTGAGATGACTCTGAGGCTTCTGATTAGAGCTCCATCTGAAACTGTACATATTCACATTTTCCATGATCCTATCAACAAAAACAACTTAGGACTCATGATGTCTGCTTCTCTTGTGACCAGAGATGAGATTTCTCAATCACCTACACCCTGCAGCTATGCCAAAACTGCGGAAGACATCAAAAGTTCAACGCAAGATTTCCAGAAGTTGAGGGCGTCCAGGGAACAGGAAGTCAAAGGCTTCCACTGTGATGTCAGCGATAGAGAGATAGATAGAGGAAAAGATGGAGAAAGCGGAGTGAAGGTCGGAGGCTTCCTCCCTGTTGTCTGAGGAAAAACAATGAGAGTCTACATTCAGCTGAGGTCAGTCATTTGTTTCAACAAGGGATTTCGCTAATCTGAGAAATGAGTATGATTAATACTAAAATCTGAATGCTTCACTCCTCTGAAAATCATATTTCCACGTCTCTCAGGAAAATAAGCTATGACTAAAACTTCGGAGGAGATCACGATAATGAGAAAAGGAACAATTTAACAAGATTACAGCCTTATTAGAGGTCCAACTATGACAAGAAAAACAGTAACAGTAACATGTAGTTTCTTGTTACTGGGATTCGTTAGAAGATGCCAAGTAGTTCTTCAGCTGGAGTTCTCTCGTTTCTGTGAAAGCCAATCAGTTTAAGTTCAAATCAGAGCTTTTTGATCAAATTTGTTGTCTCAGACAGTTTCACAGTACTTCAGGCCTAAACACCCAGTGTTCAGCCAAATACTCCCTTGGAGCAATGAAAGAAACCCATGCTCCTCCAAAATAGTATAGTAACAGTAACTGTCTTTGTTTGCTCTCATCCAGTAGTCAGTAAAATAGAGTTGAAACTAATACTATGACAAAGTGCTAAGGCTTCCTGACATTCATAAAAGGGTCCATGACATGCTGAGTTACTAGAAAAAGAGAAGATTTTATACAACAGTTTAACAAACAAGAAGTTAACATTAAGCAAATGTTTTAGACACAACGTTGCCAGTTACTTTGTCTATTTTTGTCTATACCTACGAAAATAATTCCAAATGAAGCCAAAGCAGCGTTGTACTGTTGTACGTTTCGCACATTCCTGAATGAATCAGTTTTTGATTTGAATTGGTTTGATTGAATAATTCATTGACTAACTCATAAAGACCTGCAGAAAGACAGTAGCATTGTTAAATATTACATATGATTACAATTGATACAACTGTTTTCTCTTTTAGTATATTTTAATAATATAGCATATTTTAATAATTGTAATATTTATAGTATATTAAATAGCATTATAGTATATTTATATGATATAGTACCGGTATGTTTCTTATGAAGATCTGAGATGATCGAACACCTGAGAAGAGATGATGCCAACCCCTCAGAGGACCTCAGATGACAACAACCCTAAACCAACACTCAAAACTACCAAATGTTCCTATAAGTTATTGCTGTTATATTCCTATAAGTTATAGTCATTGCTGTTAATAGTCTTCACCGTTTGTTTGAATACATGTCATTGATTAAGTGGATGATTTTTTACTGTACATTTCTACCATAGGACCACTTTGACACAGTCACCACTGATAAACTACTCCTTGATCTAATGTAGAAACTTTCATTTTCTGTAAAGGTGCTCTGCATCGTGAAAAGCGCTATATAAATAAATGTGAATAGTATGTCATTTATAGCTTTATTGGCAAAGCTGAATTTTCAGCAGCCATAACCCAGGTGGAAAAAAGTACACTTCCATAATGTACTTAAAGTGCTCTATTTTCGTGCACTAATTTTGCATTTAATATACAAAAATGTGCTTTTAACATACTATCTCTGTATTAAAAAATTTACTTAGTTACCACTTGTAGTACACTTGAACCCATCTTTCATACACTAGTACACTCAAGTGTACTACAAGTGGTGACTAAGTACATTTTTAAATACAGAGATAGTATGTTAAAAGCACATTTTTGTTCATATTCATGGTGTCCCAAAATAGCACAGTCGAGTACACTTGATTTCTATTTAATGCATCCTTGCTGATAAATGTATGTATGTAAATGTATGCATGTAGTGTGAACGCAGGTTTCTCTGCATCTACTGGAAGTTTTTTTTACAAATTGATGCCCAGTGTGTGCCGTTTACTTTTTTTTCCTGATAACCATTCGAAGATGAGTGATGAGCTTTCCCACACTGCAGTGGTTTATCAGAAACTTCAGCCAACTGGGTCCTTGTTCTCCATATGTGGGTGGGTGGTTGTGGGTCTCTAGCCAAATCAGTCTTCATTCCTCTCTCCGCTGCCCGTCATTTTTCTTTCTCACTCACTGGGGATTCTCGGCGTTGCCAAACCATCCTGCTGAGAAAACATCTCCAGTCCGTCTATATAAATACAAACAGAAAATAGTTTACATTATGATTTAGAAAGGTAACCAGATACAAGGACTTATCTTTCTGAAATGTTGCTCTGCTGATAGCAGTTGGCATGCACATATCTCTTTGTCCATTGTAGGGTAATCAAGAAAATGTTTAGATATTCATACTGCTGAAGTTAACATATTTCAAAGCTGCAGCTAAAATAATCTAGTTTGAAGAACAGAGATAATGAAAGGCAGAATGCCGGGCGAGAGACTTTATAGAACTGGTGACGGCACCCTCGTTGATCTGTCCAATTAGATGGCTAAATTGTTCCCACATTGAGACTGAAATGCAAATGGTCTGCCTTTCAGGGACAGAGCTAATGAGCTTCGCTGGGTTAACCACAGTGTTACAGCTGAGGCGGCAGCTATTACTGTACAGCTCTCTCTAATCTGACCCATTAACTCTGTGTACACACAAATCAGTGTGAGTGTGCAAGGAGCCATGGACTATAATGACCTAATGAGAGAATGTGTGTGTGTGTGTGTGTGTGTGTGTGTGAAGTGGCCAGGGGACACTGATTCGACTGTGGGTTGGCAAGCGGCAACGTACACCTCGAAAACTGCTCCAAACAATCATCAACAAAATCTCCTTGACTTGATCGACCACAAAAAATTCTCCAAAACAGTAAAACTGGAAAACAGAGAAATAGAGACTGAAGGAGAGAGAAAGAGCTCCAAATATGGCACAAAGTTGTCCAGAACTGCGCTCAGCACTGTTTGCTGACAGACACAGGTGAGACCTATAATGATACATGTGTGAACCAGTGTAAAAACAAGAGCTGTGTCTAAAATCACCTCTATGCTCTCATTCACTATTTCTTACATGAATGAATATTTACAGCGAATTTGGACACTGAGTGCACGAGAGGGCTGTGGATGATAATATGTGGGAATTTATTTGGTCACAGTACATGTACATCGGTTAACTGCAGTGCATTATGGGATTAAATGAATGCACTCCACAGTGGTTTCGGACACCACTACAAATGGCTGTCCCATCAAATACTGCAGTATATAAGGGTATGGGGGTAAGTTTGGACAGCCTGGTCTGATGGCTGGGTTTAGGCGGGTTTTGGGAGGTTTCAGTTGAACCAACTGAATCAAAACAAAAATTTAGTGAGGACTTTATTTTATTCACAAGTTGTTGTTTGGATGGGGGCAGTTTTGAACGTGAGCATGCAGTCAATTGTAACAAAAGAGTGGGGTTTATGCAGACTAAAAATGAAAACCCTGCCACCAAAAGACAGAGTTATTACATTTTAATTAAAAATGACAATTTCAAAATAAGAAAGAAAAAAGATCAATAAGATGCATTTAGGAAATAGATAGGCAGAATTCCCATTTCATGCCGACTTAAGAGACATAAATGAACTACTACTGGAGCTCTTACCTTACTTGGTAAAGTCTTGCCACCATTCCTATGTTAGATTTGCCTATTTTGAAGGCAGTTCTGCTCATTCGTTGAATGACATGCTACTTCAGAAATGCAGAGTGCTTTTTTCCCTACTTGTGGAGGAAAAATCAGATCAGTCTAATCAGAGAGTGATTGCGCTCTTGGCCCTGATTCCTTTCACACTTAATACAGCCACCTTTACTCAGTCACCCCTTGAAAACGACTCTGTGCACGTAACCTGATGAGTTATTCTACGCTCGCCCGCCACTGGGCAGCTCTGCAGATTTGTAGCTTTTGGTTGTGCTCCAAACAGACAGGGAGTGATAACGCAGCCGCAACAATCCTCTGTTTATTTCTTGTGAAAACACAGAGAAGTGGGGGTCAGTGGAATGTGGACCAGTGTCCGAGCTCGCACCAGTAAAGCAAACATGCTCCAGATTTTACCGCCAACATACTTGCAGGCCGGGGCTGATGTTTTTCTTTGCCCCTTAACCAAGCAGCAAATCAGTCCAGAGCTACTGCTAGCAGCTGCAATCTGCGGTCGCTTATCAGCCAGTGTGATCGGCCGTCTGGAGCTCCAAGGTTCTTCCACGTTCTTAAATGAGGTTTACGGCGGCCTTAATTCTTGGTACAATAATTGCAACTATTGCAAGGCTGACCTCATGTGACCATGTGCTAATTGCATCTGGTTGGTTAGCGTGTTTCTTATCTTAGTCAATTAACAAGTTTTACATAGTTTTGACATAGTTTATTATATGGTGTGCATCTGCTACGTAACATTTTTTTTACATATACATTTAACCAAGACACTTTAATGTTCACCCATTTGAAACGCGCATCAATGACATAGTGAAAAAAGGAAATTGGAAATGGAAAAATCTTTTAAAAATGTAGTCGTATTAGTCTAAATCTCAATCACAATTTTCATATACAGTATTCGTATACATCTGTATGTGTCCGTGTATCCGAGTGTGACTTTCAAAATAAATTTTTTTATATGTATTTTTAACAATCAATTTTTTTTTTTTTTTTTACAGATATTTAGAATTATTTATTACAAAATGTAATTTAAATTAAAAACAACAGAATTTTACAACTTGTCATATAAAGGTCAAATATTTCCTGATATTTTAAAAGACTTCTGACCTCGACACAGTAATGAGGATCCGCAGATTAATTAGACATTTTCTTTATTAAAATTCCAGGATGAATGAATTACCCAGACACATTTTTTTTTACTTTACACCATCCGCCCAAAAATAACAAAATGAATTTTAATTCAGAAATTAATAACATGCTCTTTATAGAAGTGGTGAATTCAAATCATTACATATGTAATCATTATGTATGTTAATTGCATTTTTAATCTATTTAATCCATTGACTGCCAACTGAACTGCCAACTGAACAAATGATGTTCTCTGACAAATCATGTCACTGACCAAGACAAGACATGTAGAAACAAGGCTGTGGTTAAAATGCTACAATAACTGTCACATTGCCAGAAATGGGCCTAACTTCTGATATCACTCTTGAAAAATCTCTAATAATAATAAAAATGTTAACTATGCTCCTTCATGGTGCCAAACAAATAATTAAAAGCTGTAAATTTGAGATGGAGTCTCATGTAGCGGCTGCAGGACTTTTGGGACTTCATATCCTGTAGTGAAATACAGTAACATTAACATACATGTTAACACAGTTTACAAGGCAATAACCTCCCTCAGGGGAACCAGTGACCCTGCCCACAGACTAAATCTATTAAAGCTCAGGAACAAACTGCTTTTGAACACAGCACACACTCGTAAACCAGACCACAGTCCTTAGGTTCTGACTAGAGGTTATTATTTTGCCATTTTAGCCTGCTACAACTATGCATGACCTTTCCTCCCTCGGCATACTTACTGCTAACATGAGAGCCTTCACAATACCTTCTGCTCTGTTTAGCTTCAAAATTAATACAAACTTCTTGGAACTTCTCCTGATGTAACCCAAAAAATATTTGTGAGAGGATCACATATCACGGGTCTATCTCAAATAAGACTCGATTTCTTTTGGCTTCGGACCTGCGCTGAGGGTTTATTTGGGTGAAGGTGCAGAGAACGAGCGACCAGAGAATCGAAACCATGTTCACACATGGACAATGAACTTGAGGTGGGAGCCATGGGGAAACTCAAAGACAAAGCTGAGAGTCTTCACATTTTGTGTGAGACTGCAAAAATAGCCACAAACAAATAAAAAAAAAAAGTGTCTGAATGCAGCTGATTCAGACAGCTGATAATTCAGGCCTTATGGTGGATGTGTAGACGATTAGACACAGTGGAAATTACGAGCGTATAGGAAGATTCAGCCTTTGTCATCATTCCCTGTGTGGCCGGGACAACACAGCTAGGTAACCAAATAAAACAACAGCATGTTCAAGACCTGCATTATGTCAGATGGAAAGTGACTGACCCTCCTATAGCCCTTAACTGAAATTAAATCTTTCATTAGCGGAGCCTGGGTGCCAGAACCTGCCTCATTCTCACACAGGAGGGCAAGTCTTTGTGGTCACACAGGGAAATGCCTTTCCAATGTCTCAAATCCCCCGCATGCCATGAGCCAAACCCAAACCACAGCAGTGAGAAGGGAGCGCTGTCTGGCGAAATCAAGCGGCTTCATGTGCCAAAAGCTGCCATTACGCTCAGCTACTGTCGGCAAAGGCGAGACCTCGTCAAGATCATGTGGGCGGAAAACGAAGTGCACCAAAATCACATGAGGTTTAGTACATCGCCTACACATACAGTACACACCAGTGCCTGTGTAATGTCGGGCCAGATTTAGGTCTCGCTGTTTTAATGTCCCCGGACATAAAGGGCCAGTGCAAGTAGAGTTCTGTGAAGGCACTTAACATCTGCATTGCCTCTAATTCCAAAAAGCCAAAAGGGAGGGGCGAAGCAATTCTGTTCCTCGCGTCAAGCCAAAACCATCATCATTGGGCAGATCTTAGTGGAGTCAGAGCCACAGAAACAGGGCAGTTCTTATCCTAAAGGTCAAAGGTGACCTTCTCAAGTCAATTCTAATTTGCAGTGCATTGTGGTGTTTTCAAATTGGTTTCTATAGCGTCACCTCCTCTAACCTCAAGTCAAACCTCTGAAAATCAAGCGATGCGAGTGCTGTAGGCAACTTTCATCTGCAATAATCTGTGGTGGTGTTGAGCCGCTCTACTTATATGCTGCGAATTACACTGCAAGCGGCTTCATGTGCCAAAAGCTGCCATTACGCTCAGCTACTGTCGGCAAAGGCGAGACCTCGTCAAGATCATGTGGGCGGAAAACGAAGTGCACCAAAATCACATGAGGTTTAGTACATCGCCTACACATACAGTACACACCAGTGCCTGTGTAATGTCGGGCCAGATTTAGGTCTCGCTGTTTTAATGTCCCCGGACATAAAGGGCCAGTGCAAGTAGAGTTCTGTGAAGGCACTTAACATCTGCATTGCCTCTAATTCCAAAAAGCCAAAAGGGAGGGGCGAAGCAATTCTGTTCCTCGCGTCAAGCCAAAACCATCATCATTGGGCAGATCTTAGTGGAGTCAGAGCCACAGAAACAGGGCAGTTCTTATCCTAAAGGTCAAAGGTGACCTTCTCAAGTCAATTCTAATTTGCAGTGCATTGTGGTGTTTTCAAATTGGTTTCTATAGCGTCACCTCCTCTAACCTCAAGTCAAACCTCTGAAAATCAAGCGATGCGAGTGCTGTAGGCAACTTTCATCTGCAATAATCTGTGGTGGTGTTGAGCCGCTCTACTTATATGCTGCGAATTACACTGCAGATCCAAATATGGAGATTTAGTACATCTGTTTGGCTTGTTCATCTCCTAAAACAAGAAAGTAACATTTACTGCCCAACATCAGCCTTCTTGTCTCAAGGCAGGGAATTTTATGTCTCCTGACTGGGTCAATTACTTTGGGATTTATTAATTCGGTCGAGGAACTGGATTCCACACAGTATCAAACTCAACAGTTGCGTTAACAAGACCTAGGCTATGTTTCCCTTCAGGTCCTGGCTTTAGACTTGGGAAGCATCACAACTCTTGTTTCTCAAAGTCGAAATCCATTACCTGTTCCAGCAACACCTGTTCTGCAGTCCTCCTCTCGTCTTTTTCATCCCTCTGTTTTTCCCTCCGCCCCCTCCTGCAACAGGTCCTTGTAAACAAAGTGCTGAAATCTCTCAGGGGGTTGAGTATTTTTACAAGCCAGCACATTGTGATGAATATATCAAAGCTCTACTGGAGGCTGCGCAGGCTTTTATGGACTAATAAATTAGCTCGGGCCCTGCTGGGGAACACACTGCTGCCCAAGGCCTAACCACAGAGGAGACCTGGCACAATATGATAAGCTAAGGGGAAGCAGAATAGCGGTTAACCAGGCCAGGTAGGCAATGTTATTTCTTGTACAGGTGGGCTAAGGGCTGTTTGGTCTTATTTAAAGCAGGCAACCCACAGAAAATGCAAGACGTCATCGACACAAAAGACCAACAGGCATTTAAACATTGCATGGTTTTAACTTTAATGGCCAAACTGACTGCAAAAAATAAATAAATACTATAATTTCTTTAACACTGATTTTTTGTTGTTGAAGAATATCAATGACTCCTCTACCACACAGTTTTTAAAAAATCACTTCTTGCAGTTTAACTGTTCCAGCGGCATATGGGCAGTAAATCTCATTCACACTGATAATAAGCACTGTTTTAGAAAATTGTACATGTGTGCCCAAGCAGTGGTTGTGTAGAATCTCATTTAAAGTGTGCTCAGAACAGAGCATACTCAACCGATGAAACACCAGCTCATTTGGCCGACAGATGTTTGTAGGGTTCTCCCTCACATAAACTAACGCAAACAAAGCCGAACAATTAAACACGATGTACTTTTTGTTGGTCTGAAAATGGGTCAGCACTTCTCTAAACAAACAAAAAAAATCGTCCCCTTTAAAATGTGGTATGTGTGTTCTGCATCAGACAGAAAATAACACGGCTATGCCCTAATTAACATCTTCTGACATCAACCAACTGTCTTTGGTCATTTTTTGTTTGCATTCCCCAGCTGTTGTTTTTATGGATATACATAGTGACTTATAAACTTTGCATATGGAGTGGCATCATACAGAGCTGAGCAGGATCAGCTTTAACAATGCTGAGTCTTTTTGACTACAGGTGTTTATCTCAGAGTGGATTCAACAGGATTGTTTCCTTGATACTTAGCATAAACAAATAGAGCCATATTAGAAAATGACTCACTGCAAATCCCCACAGACAGAATTTTTAGTTTTTTGCTCCGAAAGAAATTGGGACGATTTTCATTCTAGGAAAAAGAGATGCTGTTTTAGGGCCAGTTCACACAGAGCTGGTTTTTGCCTTCAGCTTATGCTTTTAATAGTTTTTGTTTGTAACTGTAATGAAAACCAGCTAGTAAGAGTTGTGTAGGTATTCGCAAAACTTAAACAAATGCAAACGCATTGAAATTTAAATTTTCTTTCCATCTTATGTTTTTCCATCACTTAGTGTCTCTAAGAGATGCTAAAAAAGTAGCAAGATGTAGCTTAACAGTCACAACCCTGTATGTGTTGTCTTCGACTCATATTTTTGAACACAAGAGCTTCTGTTTGAATGTCCCCTAGGTTGCCATGTTGGGCAGCTAGAAAACATTTTTTACAATTGATTGACGTTAATGCAAATGTAGGAATCAACCATCATCAAATACGTAGGTAAATCATACCTCAGTTTTAGACTGTCTGGTTCACAGTCAACCTTTTAAATGATTGTAGAATCACATCATTGGCTAATAGCCTGATGTCCTGTGTAGACTGGCTAGGGGGAGGCCAGAGATTTGAATTCTTAAATAAAAATACACAATGGAAAATGCAATGTTTGCTTTTCAGTCAGCAGGTGCAGGGGTACAAAATACCTCCTGTTAAACAACAGCAGTGAGACTGAAGTTTCCATCGTAACTGGCTATTATTAGCCACAAATCTCTGCTTAATGCACACACACACACACACACACACACACACACGCACACACACACA
>NW_015626033.1:486204-501226 GCF_001515625.1 Sinocyclocheilus rhinocerous | reverse complement strand
CACACACACACGGACACACACACACACACACACACACACACGCACACACACACACACACACACACACACACGCCTCTATCTAATGGAATCCACCTTTAATCAACTGCAGATGCACATCATATTAAACTCCACACACCATGTTCTGACTCATAGGCTGTTTAGTGCTGTTAATACCAATCATGTATATCTTCCACCTCGGGGCCGTGCCGGAGTGCTGCCCGGCTCCCTAAATCACCCGCCCAATACCAGAACTATCGGTCCTGGTGCCAGCTCTCCTCCTGCTAGAACAGATCAACACAGGTGCACCTGGTTCTCCTGAAGAGCCACAGAAGGTGTTAAAACTGCAGGAGTCTTTGTCTGCAAGATGAAAAAAAGAGTGGGATGGAAGAATCATTTAAAAGAGCGAGAAAGACAACCACATTAATGAACAGGTGCAAACTGAAAATTAAAGCGAGGTGTGCTGTTCCCCTTGTAAAGAGGTTTTATAGTCAGGAATCTGCTGCATGTGTCCCAGCTTCAGATATGGGAGAAGTGTAGCATATTTTCCAGTGTCTGTAACTCAGTGGTTTCATGTGCTTTGTCTCTTAAACTTTGATATAATATTATCATATTTGTCAACTACAAGTATTTTTTCCTTTAAATGTGTAAAATCTACCTCACAACAAGGATGAGTTGTAACCCTAACAGAAACAGGAACGTTTTAAATTTTGTCAAAATGGTAAAAAAAAAGTAAGATTTATTTATTTATTAAAATAATACTTTTATTTGTGCATTAAATTAATAATTTATAATGTTAAATAGATTTCTATTTTTTTTTAAAAATGCGGTTCTTTTGAACTCTCTATTCATCAAAGAATCCTGGAAAAAAACGTATCATGGTTTCAACAAAAATATTAAGCAGCACAACAAAATTACATTTTAAAATATAGAAAAATAGAAAAAAAATAAAACTATTTCAAACATATTTGAAATTCTTACTGACTCTAAACTTTTAAACAGTACTATACAGGAAACTTAAAAAAAAAAAAAACATGAAAAGAATTGTTAAGAAACAGAACAAAAGCTCAAAACATTTTGTCATTTCATTATTATATTGCTTTTTGTAGATGAATATGAAAAACATGTTTGATTACATATCAGATTAAACAAAAATAACCTCCTGTTTAAGATGATTCCAGACCTGTCATTTAGCATCCATTTACACGATCACAAATCAAATTATAAGCCTTACCTCAAAATTCACCACAGGAGACTGGGCTCTTGCATGGTAGTGATTTCACACCTGTAGCTCATTTCTAATGGGTTTAACTAATGGGGTTACAATTCGCCATGTGTTACAACACTCATTCTTCACTACCAGTGCTGAGTGCAGTAAGGGAAGGAAGAATCAGCCACAGAGCTGAAGATGATCTCTCTTAGGCCTCATCTGCCAAAATCTGCTGTTTTCCGTTCTGCAGTCTAATCAGGAATTTGAGAAAAATGCTGCGAGGATGTTAATTAGATAAGCACACTGGTCCTGACACACTGGATTTCTATTCCACTGTAGAGAAGCTAGAGGTGTTTCCACAGGGTCATATACACTCAAATCAAAACATATGTTTTCACCAAATAAGATATATTCAACATGCAACACTATACCCAGTCAATCAACAATATACTATTTCCTTTCCGCAAAGAATTCAATCTCCGTTTACAATTGATTTTTTTGTGAAAAACCTCAGGTACTAATGCAAAACTCAGAACTGCAGATATGATGGGAAATGCTTTTGCTGGAAATAAAATAATAAATGAGGTTTACTGTGAAAAGATGACTAGGGGTCTACCTGTGTCACCACCCGCTGAGAGCCCACGCAGAGAAGGAGCAGGGACCCCATTCTAAATCCACTCTTTTTCTCTCTCTCTCCAACTCTGCTTGTGGAAAATGGACCATTCGTCACGCTCATTGCTGCATTTGGAAATAACAGGGTATTTTCCCTCTCGTTGCTACTGTTGGATGAAATCTTTTGGGCATGTTGAACATTGGCTGCACCCCATGGGTGTTTGGATTTTTTATGCCTACTTAAATTCTGGAGACTTGCTGACTTTTCTTCTCTGAGCCAAATGAATATTTTATTAAATAAATAAAAAATAATTGTTTTAAAGATTGTTTTAAGAAATGTTCAATATATTTACATATTTAGCTATATTTCTTCTCTTTTACAAATAATTGTTTTAATTAAATATGTTTTAATAAACATCAAATATATTTACTTTTTTTAACAAATTACTGTTTTAACGATACACTCACATTCATTTAATTTATACATGAATTATTATTGTATGTAAGATAAAAGGATTTTACAGAAATCATTTACAGAGCAGTCAAAGTCATAGCGGCAAAAAAAAATACCACCCATATCAAATAACTACCCCATCAAACGACTGACACGCATTGCAAAGCTCTGGCGGGGTTACAAATCAGCTGTCATTCAATCCGAGCGATTTGGAATTCCAACCGAATCCGCTAAGTATGTTTTGGAAAAGATGACAATCTGTCACACGACATCAGATGAATTAAAACTTGACTGAAGCGTTTGACTAACTCTGAACAGATACCAACTGACCAGCTGGCATGAGTGATTTACCACAGTCTCTCAGTCTGATTTGGACATGTGTATCAAATCAAGACATTTAATACCTCAAACTGCTATTGATCACTGGGCAACTTGAGTAGAATAACTTGGCCTGCTGCTTTCTCCTGATTTAATATTGTATGAAGCTGTAGACTGTAATTAATGCCAGGCTGGGATGAGATGGCACTGCAGGACAGAAGAAGATAAAGAGATGTTTAATCGGGACTCATCCGAAGCACCTTAAACGCCATCTCACACCCACTTCACATCTGAACATCTAATCTTGATCTAAATCTCCTGGATTAAAGATAGATTTTCAACCACTTGGGGGCGCTAGGATATTGCTCAGGCGTCAGAAGAACATCCATATGCCTATCACTACACATGACACATTCATTTCCACTAAAACCTCTGAGAGGCAGACAGGGGGAGTGAGGGAGATGTCTTAGAGAGCCATAAATGCAACACTGCGTGCAAAAATGCAAAACACCTGCGAGCAACATGCTTAACGCTGCGACCTGCCAAGATGTGATCAAACATGGCAGACCATGAGCTAACTGTAAGATGTAAGAGGCGAGTGAAAGCGCCCTCGCCCCTCCTCGCTCTCTTTTTACAAGGGCAGAAATGAGGGGTGTCCAAAAACATTAAACCGGCAGAAATACTTTCACAGCAAGCAGGTTATTTATATGTCTGATGTGATGTCATGAATGAGCATCACTCGCTTTCTCTCAGTTTATACTGTAATCTGTTTCCCAGAGGATTCGAGCTGCACGCCAGCGATGTTTAAAAGTAGCACTCAAAACTGCTCCAGATGAAGGATAGTAATAATAATCACATGCTATTTTGGAAGTAACAAGCATAAATAAATTTGATTCCTTCCAAAAGCCTCTGAAGGATGTTGAATTCATATTTCTTCTGTCTCACCTCAAGAAACCCTCCCATTTTTGTGACTTCAATGCAAGAAAGAGAGAACGAAAGAAAGAAAGAGAGCTCGTAACTCACAGAGAGAGACGAAGAGATTACTCTAACATGTGTCTTCCCTTCATCTCTCCATTCCTCAGAATACTGCTGTTTCCCATCCAAGCACAGCTGCACACATTTACAGTTATAGAGAGAGAGAGATGGGGAAGTACCACACTCGTTTAGTGATCCACTCTTTCCTCTCTCTCGTGCCGTCTCTGCCGAGGGACTTCCCAAAAGAATGTTTAGGAGAAGCGGACACATGCCGGTCAACAGAGTAGAGGAAAATGTCTAACTTGCTGGTGATTTACTTGTTCTGTTCGTGTTGAAAATGATCCTTCACATACAAACTGAGCACATATGATGGCATCTGATCTGTATATGTAAGTGTGCGTGTGTTACTAAACCATTCCGTCTCCACGCAGCTGTAGCCAATAGACACTTTTCAAAGAGACTTTTGTTTTACATATCTGCTTTTCTTTTAACTATGGCGTTTCCCCCCCCCCCCAAAAAAAGAGTCATTCCAAACCAGTATGGCTTTCTTTCTTCCGACAAAAGGATAAATGCTGGTCACCTTTTTTTCCATGTAACTACAATAAAATTGGACTTTCAAGCTTAAAAAGGACACAAAACACCATGAAAGTAACATTTTGAAGCTATATGATTGTTTTGCGCGTGACAGATTGAAAATCTTGACATCCATCTTGACACATTCATTAGAGTTCATGAAATGTCCAATGTCAACTTATCTTTCTTTTGAATCAAATTTTAAAGGAATAGTTCACCAAGAAGAAAATTCTGTCATCATTTACTGACCCTTATGTTGTTCCGAACCTGTATGACTGACTTTCTTCTAACATTTTATTTTCTCCACACAAATCAGAATCAGAAACAGTGGTCACCAAAATGTGGTGTGAAATCAGGTTTGGAACAACAACAGGGTGTGTAAATGATGATTTTCAATTTTGGCTAAACTAACACTTTAATGAATCATTTGACCCAGATCATATGAGAGGTTTTAATATTTGTTCACTTATCAGACTGATTTAACTCACAGAATCCATTATCCAGCCACAGTGGTTCTTACTGGAGATTATCAGTAAAACAACTTCTATTTTGAAGTTTCTCACACTGCAGAACACTTGGAATATAGTGCACAAGCTGTATGGATTATGTTCATGTTACTTTTATACAATGGTGCTTCCCTTTCGTGGAACTTCGAACTGCGTCCTCTAGGGGTCGCTATGGGGAACGCCTCGTCGTGACCCGTGTCTGAAGCCTACATTGAAAAAACACCAACTTGTTTGGCCGGCGACAGCCATGACGTCACTACCGTCGCGACTAGTACAAAATAGGCGCCGGTAGCGCACATCATTCACTTCTTCGTCTGAAGCTTGTGTCCGCAGCATGGCACAAAAACTAGAGGACGCAGTGTCTCGTTCCCCTCAGGGAACCATGGTTACACAAGTAACCTGAGACGTTCCCTTTCGTGGAACTTCGAACTGCGTCCTCTAGGGGTCGCTATGGGGAACGCCTCGTCGTGACCCGTGTCTGAAGCCTACATTGAAAAAACACCAACTTGTTTGGCCGGCGACAGCCATGACGTCACTACCGTCGCGACTAGTACAAAATAGGCGCCGGTAGCGCACATCATTCACTTCTTCGTCTGAAGCTTGTGTCCGCAGCATGGCACAAAAACTAGAGGACGCAGTGTCTCGTTCCCCTCAGGGAACCATGGTTACACAAGTAACCTGAGACGTTCCCTTTCGTGGAACTTCGAACTGCGTCCTCTAGGGGTCGCTATGGGGAACGCCTCGTCGTGACCCGTGTCTGAAGCCTACATTGAAAAAACACCAACTTGTTTGGCCGGCGACAGCCATGACGTCACTACCGTCGCGACTAGTACAAAATAGGCGCCGGTAGCGCACATCATTCACTTCTTCGTCTGAAGCTTGTGTCCGCAGCATGGCACAAAAACTAGAGGACGCAGTGTCTCGTTCCCCTCAGGGAACCATGGTTACACAAGTAACCTGAGACGTTCCCTTTCGTGGAACTTCGAACTGCGTCCTCTAGGGGTCGCTATGGGGAACGCCTCGTCGTGACCCGTGTCTGAAGCCTACATTGAAAAAACACCAACTTGTTTGGCCGGCGACAGCCATGACGTCACTACCGTCGCGACTAGTACAAAATAGGCGCCGGTAGCGCACATCATTCACTTCTTCGTCTGAAGCTTGTGTCCGCAGCATGGCACAAAAACTAGAGGACGCAGTGTCTCGTTCCCCTCAGGGAACCATGGTTACACAAGTAACCTGAGACGTTCCCTTTCGTGGAACTTCGAACTGCGTCCTCTAGGGGTCGCTATGGGGAACGCCTCGTCGTGACCCGTGTCTGAAGCCTACATTGAAAAAACACCAACTTGTTTGGCCGGCGACAGCCATGACGTCACTACCGTCGCGACTAGTACAAAATAGGCGCCGGTAGCGCACATCATTCACTTCTTCGTCTGAAGCTTGTGTCCGCAGCATGGCACAAAAACTAGAGGACGCAGTGTCTCGTTCCCCTCAGGGAACCATGGTTACACAAGTAACCTGAGACGTTCCCTTTCGTGGAACTTCGAACTGCGTCCTCTAGGGGTCGCTATGGGGAACGCCTCGTCGTGACCCGTGTCTGAAGCCTACATTGAAAAAACACCAACTTGTTTGGCCGGCGACAGCCATGACGTCACTACCGTCGCGACTAGTACAAAATAGGCGCCGGTAGCGCACATCATTCACTTCTTCGTCTGAAGCTTGTGTCCGCAGCATGGCACAAAAACTAGAGGACGCAGTGTCTCGTTCCCCTCAGGGAACCATGGTTACACAAGTAACCTGAGACGTTCCCTTTCGTGGAACTTCGAACTGCGTCCTCTAGGGGTCGCTATGGGGAACGCCTCGTCGTGACCCGTGTCTGAAGCCTACATTGAAAAAACACCAACTTGTTTGGCCGGCGACAGCCATGACGTCACTACCGTCGCGACTAGTACAAAATAGGCGCCGGTAGCGCACATCATTCACTTCTTCGTCTGAAGCTTGTGTCCGCAGCATGGCACAAAAACTAGAGGACGCAGTGTCTCGTTCCCCTCAGGGAACCATGGTTACACAAGTAACCTGAGACGTTCCCTTTCGTGGAACTTCGAACTGCGTCCTCTAGGGGTCGCTATGGGGAACGCCTCGTCGTGACCCGTGTCTGAAGCCTACATTGAAAAAACACCAACTTGTTTGGCCGGCGACAGCCATGACGTCACTACCGTCGCGACTAGTACAAAATAGGCGCCGGTAGCGCACATCATTCACTTCTTCGTCTGAAGCTTGTGTCCGCAGCATGGCACAAAAACTAGAGGACGCAGTGTCTCGTTCCCCTCAGGGAACCATGGTTACACAAGTAACCTGAGACGTTCCCTTTCGTGGAACTTCGAACTGCGTCCTCTAGGGGTCGCTATGGGGAACGCCTCGTCGTGACCCGTGTCTGAAGCCTACATTGAAAAAACACCAACTTGTTTGGCCGGCGACAGCCATGACGTCACTACCGTCGCGACTAGTACAAAATAGGCGCCGGTAGCGCACATCATTCACTTCTTCGTCTGAAGCTTGTGTCCGCAGCATGGCACAAAAACTAGAGGACGCAGTGTCTCGTTCCCCTCAGGGAACCATGGTTACACAAGTAACCTGAGACGTTCCCTTTCGTGGAACTTCGAACTGCGTCCTCTAGGGGTCGCTATGGGGAACGCCTCGTCGTGACCCGTGTCTGAAGCCTACATTGAAAAAACACCAACTTGTTTGGCCGGCGACAGCCATGACGTCACTACCGTCGCGACTAGTACAAAATAGGCGCCGGTAGCGCACATCATTCACTTCTTCGTCTGAAGCTTGTGTCCGCAGCATGGCACAAAAACTAGAGGACGCAGTGTCTCGTTCCCCTCAGGGAACCATGGTTACACAAGTAACCTGAGACGTTCCCTTTCGTGGAACTTCGAACTGCGTCCTCTAGGGGTCGCTATGGGGAACGCCTCGTCGTGACCCGTGTCTGAAGCCTACATTGAAAAAACACCAACTTGTTTGGCCGGCGACAGCCATGACGTCACTACCGTCGCGACTAGTACAAAATAGGCGCCGGTAGCGCACATCATTCACTTCTTCGTCTGAAGCTTGTGTCCGCAGCATGGCACAAAAACTAGAGGACGCAGTGTCTCGTTCCCCTCAGGGAACCATGGTTACACAAGTAACCTGAGACGTTCCCTTTCGTGGAACTTCGAACTGCGTCCTCTAGGGGTCGCTATGGGGAACGCCTCGTCGTGACCCGTGTCTGAAGCCTACATTGAAAAAACACCAACTTGTTTGGCCGGCGACAGCCATGACGTCACTACCGTCGCGACTAGTACAAAATAGGCGCCGGTAGCGCACATCATTCACTTCTTCGTCTGAAGCTTGTGTCCGCAGCATGGCACAAAAACTAGAGGACGCAGTGTCTCGTTCCCCTCAGGGAACCATGGTTACACAAGTAACCTGAGACGTTCCCTTTCGTGGAACTTCGAACTGCGTCCTCTAGGGGTCGCTATGGGGAACGCCTCGTCGTGACCCGTGTCTGAAGCCTACATTGAAAAAACACCAACTTGTTTGGCCGGCGACAGCCATGACGTCACTACCGTCGCGACTAGTACAAAATAGGCGCCGGTAGCGCACATCATTCACTTCTTCGTCTGAAGCTTGTGTCCGCAGCATGGCACAAAAACTAGAGGACGCAGTGTCTCGTTCCCCTCAGGGAACCATGGTTACACAAGTAACCTGAGACGTTTTTCATCCATTTATAAGCTTGAAGGCTTCAGTCAAAATTTGTGATTGCATAAGATTTTCTTTAGAATTTCTCCTTTGGGGTTCCACACATGACAAGAGTCATATTGGTTTGGAAGGACAGCACAACTTTGTTATTTCTGTTTGTCGCTTTCTCGCCATAACAACCCAAATAACAAGAGCATCAGCGTGTCACATTTCGGCCTTGAAACTGAAGGTGAGATCATGGCAGAGTCTGTGTTGTGTGCAGGGTGCGAACTACGGGGGAGCTAGGGGGAGCTCGGCTCCCCTTAATAAGACATGGGCTCCCCTGAAAATGGGATTTGTGAAATTTTGGGGGGTCTCAAAAAAATATTGACAATGTGTTATTTTGACGTGCAATTTCAGTTTTGTGTAATGTGATCATCGTGGATTATTATGTGTAAAATTGCAAAAATATCATTCATTCATGCATGACGGCGATTTAAACCTAATTCACTTCAATAAAGATAACTATACATGCTATTCTTGTCATGAGCATCAAGGTGTGGGGGCGCTGCGGTGCAAATTCCACTCATGTTTAGTACATGTTAACCCAAAGATTCGTAGAAAAAATATAAACGCTGGACTCTGTGGTCGATTCTGTGTTAAAGTAAGGCATGTTATTCGCAATTATGTGTTGTGGCTGGGTTGTTATAGGTCTGCGTGACTCTCGATGTCTTAGGCCTAATTGAACGGAGGAATTATGGTATTCTGTAGCCTGACGACGAGTAACTTTAACCGTTGTTCATGTGAACTCAAAGACAGCCTGATGCTTTGTTTATAGACTATTTGGGGGTGGTTGTTTGTTGTTGCACCTATCAATTCGTGTCGATAAAGTATAATAGGGTAAATCCTGTATAGTGATTTATCCTATATAGTGCTTGCATAAAGCATGTAGTGTGTTATGTATCTTTGTAAGTCATCTTTTGAGGCACGCGCAAGCGCACTAACACCCCACCCCCCGTTATAAAAAAAAAAACAAGTGGGCTCCCCCACCACCCACGGTATAGTTCGAACACTGGTTGTGTGTTGATTACAGTGACTCATGGCTGTCCTCTGAACCCCTGCAGTGATTCCTGTCTGTGTGACAGCACTGTATTGGTCTTCTCTGCAGAGAGGAGCATGAGATCATGCTTGTTTTTAAAGGAACGTGCCAGTATGATAAAAGAGGTTATGAGAACCCCATTTTAATGGTTTCTGGTTGGTATGACACCTGTCTTTGTGTGTGTAACTACTGCTCTTCCCAAGACTTCAAGACTGCTACACATGCTTTGCAGAGACTCTTGTTAGTGTCAGCCACGCCAACCGAAGGTCCTGGATGTCTAATGCACAACAGACTCTTCAGCTATACTCATTCTCATTGTTTAGGGCTGTGAATTTTACTACACACTTTCATGTTTGCTGCACATCTGAATCTGCGATTTTCTATCGAAACATAAAAAAATCATCTACGAGCCCAGTGCTTAAAAACATAGTTGACCTATACCTAAATGAAATTTAATTTACTCACTTGCATGTCATTCCAAACCTGGTTTTCCTCCTTCTGTGGAACACAAAAGGAGAAGTTTAGTATGTTTCCACAGCTGTGAAAGTGAATGGTGATCAGGCAGAGGCAAGCTCCAGAAATGTCAAAAAAGCACCATAAAAGCAGAACAGTGTTGCTATTGTTAACTAAACCTATTGAAAAATTGAAATAAAGCTGAAATAAAGTAAATATTTAATGTAAAACTTAAACAACTTTAAACAGAATTTAAGAAAATGAAATGTTGCCTTAGCAACTGATTGAAAACAAGTTTACTAAAACTGAAAAAAAAGATGAATAGAAAAATTCTAATAAAAAAATTATAAAAATGACAAAAGCACATAAGACTCAAACTTCACTAAAATTAGAATGAAAACGGAAAATATAAAAATAAAAGCAAATTCAAAATCTCTTGCACTTCTCAAATCTCATGCACATTTATTTGTTTTAATTTTTAAATATGCCAAACTTCATTGCAAACTTTCATTATAAAAAAATGGATGTTTCTTCAAACAAAAATCACATTATTTTGGAATGACTGGTTGCTGAAATTTAATTTAATATAAATTTAATGTTTAATTCAATTTAATGTCATCATATTCTTAGAGCTTTCAATAGTACAATTAATAATATAAAATACAGCATGTTGAAAAACATTAACTGCTCCCCTCTCTTCTCCATATCGTGTCCTTAAATATCCAAAAATAAAATAAAAAAAAATGTTAAAAAAGACCTTCACCCTCAGGTGCAGTTGTAGAGAAGAAAAGCTCACATGTGTTGAGTAACTTAGAGTCAGGCTTTTATCAGACAGACCTGGAGTCTTCACACTTTTACTGAAAGATAGTGCATGTAGTATTAGCGCCAGCCAGCTTCAATAGCGATAAAGCACCTTTGTTCAGACAGCTGCACTTAAAGGATCAACTCTAATCTCTACATAAACTCGTTTCTCTCCTATACGCATCCAGCTTCGACTTGACACAACACAAACGTCACTTCTCATTAGCACTGAGGTGCCAAGCATGGTTTTACAAGGTGAGCACAGAGATTATGTGAATTTTCCAAGAGCTTAAAACAACTCTACTGAGGCATTTCACAACCTCTTCACCCACATTCTCTCGTTCGGGATCTGGGTATCCATGGATTCGGTCACTCCCTGGAGATCTGTGGGCGATTTTAAACTGTTATTTCATTCACTCCACAACCAGAAGGGAACGCAGAGCTGCTGTAACCGCTTGGGCTTTGGTCAGAGGCCTGGGTGGGATAGAGATGTCAGGACAAGAGATGCAGAGCAGTTCAGGGACCTGCTTGTTCCTGCGGTTTGGGAAGTGTAGTGAGAACTGCCTGGCTCTACTACTTGTGGATTTGGCGAATTGATTGTTGAAATATTCCGAAGAGCAAAGCATCACAGATGCTGTTATCATTTTACATGAGAAGTTTAAAAGAGGGTCAGAACCTCGTATGACCTTTATTGTTGGTTTTATATGCCAAAATTTCGGATAAATGAACTGGTTAAGATTTCTGGAGTTTACAAATTAATTTTCTGTCATTTCTAGTGAAAAATAATGTTTGGCCTAAATCGGGTGAGGTATTCCAGGTTTTTTCAAAAATGAAAAAAAAAAAAAAAAAAAAGATGATTAATTGCTTTAGTCTGACTGAAACCAAACTTGCAAAGTGCATAAAGACATTTAGTCTGAGAGTGTGAGTGTATGACAAACTAATTTTCTGTGGTATAAATTAATGTGCCTCAGGTTTTTTCAACTTTGCAAAAAAGAAGCAATTGCAGTCAGACTATGGTTTTAAGTTTTCACAAAGACTAAAACCAAACTTTTAAAGTGCACATAAACACAATTTCAGAGTGTGAGTGTATGACAAACTGTCATTTCTATTGAAAAACATGTAGCATAAATCAGATGGGCATCTGAGGTTTTTCAACTTGGCAAAAACGGGACAGATTTCAGTTAGACTACGGCATTTACATTTTTAAACTGATGATTCATTGGTTAGTCTGGCTGAAATCAAACTTCTAAAGTGCATGTGAACACACTTAGTTTGAGAGTGCGAGTGTATGACACACTCTATGATGCCTCTTGTTTTGATCATTACTTGCAGTTTACAGGCTTACACCATCTTCCGAAACACATCATAGACATACACATTAAAAAAAGCCCATAACACAGCAGTCCTCAAACACAGAGATGTCTCACCATTCTAATGCATGTTAAAAACACATGTCCAGTGAGCCTTGAGGGATGATGACAGCAGATCTTAGTGATGTAATGTAAAGGATTTCCTGCCTTCTTAGAATTAATGAACATGCAAATTTTTCTCGGATTGAATCACACTAATATCAGGTTACCAACACAGTCACACTCATAAACAAATAACTATTACCCTAACATGGCTTACATTAACTGCTCTGCATGCTCCACAGAATTCTCACTCCCTCTCTCAGAAGTCAAACTGCTCTGGGGAATCACACCCACATTGTTACAAAACAACAACAGCAGTCCTGTACTAGACCCCAGAGGCCTGTGTCAGAGTCTCTCGTAAACGTGAACCCGTCTTTGAGGCTGGGGCCAAATAATTCCACCAAAACGAATGCAGAGATCTACTGCACCTCCAGCCTTCTCATTATGCTGCAATTTAGACACTCAATACCACAATCATTATACCAGGGGGTGGAGAGAGACTGATTTAATCTAGAGGAAAGGAAGCATTACAAAGACTCTGGTAAAGCTGAGTCAAGTGCATCAGTTCTATTAAAAGCATTTTGATATATTTTACAGGCGTGTGTGATCAGTGTTGGAGCATTCACTGGTGTTTACTACTTTTAAACATCTGTCTGAGGACTAACAAGGCCCTAAAGCCTCAGCATGCAAATGCAAAATCACCTCTTGCATCAGGAGACTGGAGTTTTGATCTCACAGAGGCAATCCATTTTCCGTCCATGCAAGCAGGCTGACGCTTTTAATGTGGGATTGGTCAGCATAGCCGCTGTCATCCTGCACTCTTTGTATTCTTGGCAGGACTGTGCTTTTCCCCTCAGGTCAAAGCTGGAGTCCTTGCTGTTCTCCGCCCATTCACAGTTCGGTTTGCCGTGGCGTCCTCTTCGCAGGATCTGTAAGTTGACATGAAAACACTTAAGGATTGCTTACGGCTCACCCTCTCTGCTGTGTCACATGAAAACAATTGCTAATTTTTTTGGTTTCCCCAGCAGAATTTTCTTCTTTTTTTTTGTTTTCAATTATTACAGTTTCTGGAAAACAACGTCAAAGTAAAAACATAAAAGAAATGGCAGCTATTAAAAGAGCCAAATGTAAAAGTTTATGTGGATCCGAGCTGCTATGATTTTTTTTTTAGATTCACCTGTCCAAGATTTACTGTCAGATTCTGAAATATTGCTACAGGTCAAGGGGTCAAGGTTTGGGTGATTTAAAATCAGGCCTGTGTTTAAAGAAAGCATAATGTAAGTATAAAATAACTTTCTATTCATCAAAATTTCTAAAGAAAGTAAATCAGGGTTTCCACAACAATGTTAAGCAGCAAAACTGTTTTCAACATTGACAATAAGAAGAAATATTTCTTGAGCATTAGAATAATCTATTAGAATAATTTCTGAAGGATCATGTGGCTCTGCTGGAATAATGGCCTTTTTAAAATTGTAATAACTGTTCACAATATAACTGTTTTACTGTATTTTTGATCATGTAAATCTTATGTTCACTTGATGAACATAAGAAACTTGAAGAGACAAACTGTTGAACTGCCGTACATGTATATAAAAATGAATTAATATCAAATATAATATAAGCATCTATTGTGCGTTTTGCACAGTACTGTACTATATACACACACACACACAAATTTACTAATTTAAAAAGCGTGTCAGCGGAAATCAGTGACACATAGAAATGTCCTACCTCTGAGGGCTCATGTGGAGGCCAGCAGCCTTCTGATACATGTTCATCCCTCTGCTATCAGTCATCATCAGGAGTGATGGTGTTTAAATACATCTCATCATCACACTCCACCCTGTTCAACAAGTTCAGATTAACAAACACAATACCACACATCTCCAGCCTTAAGGATTGCTTACGGCTCACCCTCTCTGCTGTGTCACATGAAAACAATTGCTAATTTTTTTGGTTTCCCCAGCAGAATTTTCTTCTTTTTTTTTGTTTTCAATTATTACAGTTTCTGGAAAACAACGTCAAAGTAAAAACATAAAAGAAATGGCAGCTATTAAAAGAGCCAAATGTAAAAGTTTATGTGGATCCGAGCTGCTGTGATGATATTAATAGGCAAAAGAGAAGAAAGAAAAGAAGACAGATAGAATCCTGCTGTCGGGTCTGTATTCAATGCCAAACAGTGAAATAAAATGTAACAAATAATAACTAGGCAAAATACACTCCATGACCCCGAACTGGGTCATAATGAGCCTACAGATGAGTAACTCTTTAGTAACCATATACAGTGGGTACGGAAAGTATTCAGACCCCCTTAATCAGTGACACATAGAAATGTCCTACCTCTGAGGGCTCATGTGGAGGCCAGCAGCCTTCTGATACATGTTCATCCCTCTGCTATCAGTCATCATCAGGAGTGATGGTGTTTAAATAGATCTCATCATCACACTCCACCCTGTTCAACAAGTTCAGATTAACAAACACAATACCACACATCTCCAGCTGAGACAGTGCACACATATTTCTGTAATTACGGAAGATTACAAAGGTTTAAATCAGGGTTCAGGAAAAAAGTTTAGCAACTCCCCAACGGATGAAAGAATAACACCTTTTAAAACACACGCAAAGACACACACCTCCTGTGAGCGCTGAGCAATAACACCTCAAGGTTTCTTTACTCGAAACTCCCAGCAGAGGAACCAGAGTTCATCACCGTGGTTACACACACACACACACAGAGTCAAGGGCGACAGAAAACACACTTCTCCACAGCTTGGAGATGGACGACCCTCAAGAGTGCTGTTATGAAGTTTTAACCACGGTCAGGCATCTGGCACTGATGTGAGATCACTGATGATAAGGACTGATCTAGTGTAAGGCGATACAGACCCCCCC
>NW_015626033.1:478749-486094 GCF_001515625.1 Sinocyclocheilus rhinocerous | reverse complement strand
CCCCCCCCCCCCACACACACACACAGGGTGATGCTTCACACTCAGAGATGATTATTTGGTCATTGAGAGAGAAAGTTTGCAAGATCTCTGGTGAATATATAAACACGCATGAAGAGCTGTACCCATAATGTGATTGATTAATTTTTTCCCAAGAATATATTATTTACACTTACTCTGAAAGACTTCATTTAGCTGACAAATGACCAGAAACATGGAGCACATCTAACCTCATGATCTCTATCAACAACGTGTAACGGAATACAAATGTAAAATTATTTCAATGACAGATGTGGGAGAAAGTCATATTGGCAGAGTACAAATTGTTGCATCCCAATTTTCTCATTCCCATATCACCCACATAAGGACACTTAGGCCTAATGTTTTCGGAAACACATTGAAGATTCTTTTTGATGTTATGCCTTGTTGCACAGTGTCAAAAGTTTTTTTTTAAAACTTTGTCAATTGTCTGAACTTTATTTCAGTGTAATTTGACAAAATCAAATGTAAACCTATGTGCCCTATTTGTACCTAATATAAATCCACATAGGCTGACTAAAAGTTGCAATTTTTAAACTCTGTTTTGACCACCTATGTCTACAACAAAAATCATAGCTGTATAGGTTTTAGTTACATGTTAACATTTATCCATATTTGCTTTTCATTTTTTTATTGACCATCGACAATTTCAGTTGGTAATCTCAGCAAAACCGACCCTCATTCATTAACAGTTCTGAATCCATTCAGTAGTAGAGTATTATTCATAGTAGTAGAGTAGGCCTATTTATTCAGACTGTACCTTTTGGACCATGACATCCAGCTCATTTGTTTTTAGTTCTAATTCACCTAAAGAACCGACTCCTGAGAGTCATTTGTTCGTAAATCGCACTACACTAGTTGTGCTGTTTGTGATTGTTTTCATGTGCAGCCCGCGCTGACAACTGAGTAGAAATACGCATTTCCTTACCATTTTTAGTACACTGCCTTTTATCCATATCATTCAATTCGGGCGACAAGATGACAACTCAAGTGTTTTATTATTTCTTCTGTCACATTACACTTTTGATTCAAACGGTGCAGGAAACACTGAATGATTCGGAAACAGGTCTTACAGGAGACTAGACCGTGAATGCTTCTGCAATGTTCAGAAAAACTGTTTCAATGATGGACATTTTTATAATACAAGAGAAGTATTCAAATTCAAAAAGTATAAGAAATCTGTATAAAGTACTTGTAATGTGAAAACGTAAGGCGAGGGCTGACTTCACTTCAGAATCATATGCCAATAAGCAAATAATCTAAACCAATCAAAACAGCCATTTTTAGCATTCCAATCTAATAAATTCATCACATCCCTATTGGCTTTTAAGCAGATTAATTTTTTTGCAGCACTTGGAGAAATCTGTATGGTAAAAAAAAACGTTGTGAAGGATGTTATCAGGAGATTTGTGTTGCGTTGCTCAGTCTTGGTTCACTGCAGAGTGATTGTGGTGTAACATTTGTTTGATTGGGGACTTTAATCATTAAATGAACTACTTCACCCTTTCAGCTTGCCAGTGTTTGTAAACTGTGCCAATGCATTTTGATTGGAAGTACTAACCATACAAGTGTTCAAAACGTGTTTTTGCATGCTGTGAGTAATTTGTGTGCTGTATTGGAATTCAATTTGTTTAGAAAGCATCTGCTAAGAACAAATGTAATGTAAATGTAAAAGTGTTTTTTCTACTATGGGCACTTTTGGTCCTTTAGACTACTATTAGAAAATAAACTGTCTTATAACACTTTTCACACTCTCATTAGTTTATTTTTCACGGGAAATGTCCAACAATGGATGCATATGTTTTCACATGCATATTTTGACAAAATTACAGTTTGAATGCAAATGATGATTCTTTCCACATCAGATGTCTCATCATTTCAAGCATATTCTTCTGTTGTATCCTTGGTAAACAAGTACAGTAACTTTTAATACAACTCTATTAGGGGTAAAATCACTATAAATATCAAAATGGTTTATTTCACTTTAGTTTATATTATCATTTCAATTGTAATAATTTTAATAATTCACATTTTACAATGGATTTTCATATTTTAAGTGTAAAATATTTTAAGGGTAAAACATAAATCTTTAGATAAATGTTATTTGAAAAGTAGCATAAGTAGTGAAATAAGCGACGAAAACATTGAAAAATGTTGGTTTTAATGTAGAAAGTGCAAAGACTTTATTTGGAAAGCCTAGGTTGCAAATGACAAGAGCACCGTCCTGGGTTGTGAAAATAGGAATGAAGTCTGTTGGGACTTTTCATATGAGCTGTAAAGTAAACATAAGTATCAACGATCAAAATGAAAATAAGCAGTTTTGTGTTTTTTTATCCCTAATTGGTGAATCGGCAGGCAGGCCCTACCGACTGCAAATATTTTGTTCCTGGCGATTTGGTTCCAAGATCACACAGCGTTAGAGTGGCTGCCAAACAATGTTATGAAGGGTCGTTGCTTTTCACCCAGGAAACGCTGATGGAAACACTTACGGCCTGGCTGATCACCGCTCTAGTTTACAGTTTGTGACAAAAAGGGCCAAAAGGAAAAACAATTCTAAACACTTCATCACAGTGCCGTCCCAACAATAACTAGACCTCCTCTCGCCGTGCCTCTCCCCGAGAGCTTTCGACCCGGGTGTTCCTCGCTTATCGTGAGATTAACAAATGTGCCTTTTGGGAGACCAACATTTCAGCGCGTTTCTAATTTAAGGAGCACACCGTAAATTACAGCCTCTACGAAGAGAGAACGAGGATGCAAAGCTTCAGCCTTATCTTTCAGGCATTTTGAAATACTATCAGAAGCAGGTCCAGAGTATTGTTCTCAGGGTAGGTGAATCCCGCAGAGGGACGAGGCTCCACGCCTGCAGAGCCAGCGCAGTGCACAGATTGTTCAAGATCCCTGAATAAAAACAGATGTGTGTCTGCTCTGTGGCCTGAC
Organism: Sinocyclocheilus rhinocerous; assembly: GCF_001515625.1. Classification (NCBI taxonomy): domain Eukaryota; kingdom Metazoa; phylum Chordata; class Actinopteri; order Cypriniformes; family Cyprinidae; genus Sinocyclocheilus; species Sinocyclocheilus rhinocerous. Next base: position 483,121 of record NW_015626033.1, on the reverse strand, counting down.
AGGCAATCCAAATAATTCTCCGTAATCTGTAAGTCCAACATCCTTCAACCTGGGCCTTGACATCTGGCTTGGCAGCTGAGCTACGGACTCCATTCGAATGCACGGACACATTGCCTTCCAACACAGATTAGCTTTACGTCTAAAGCATAAACTTTTATTCGTCTATTTGTCTTGTGGGGATATCCCTGAAGTATCATTACTTTAGTTGTAAAGTTTCTGCTTGACAAGTTCTTCTTTTCCAATGAGAAATGAGAAAAATGCCTCTTGAATGGGACTTATCAAAATGAGGCTTCTAGGGCATCTGGGCACGGACTCAAGCAACTTGTTTACCCTCATGCCATGCGCTCGGCCCAGCCTGACAGAGGGCAGAAAGGGAAGGAAAGTACATAGCATAGGTTTTCCCTGGTCCCCTGGTGGATAATTATCCAACAGCGCCGGTATTACCAGTATGATTGGCTTGTGATTTGTGCAGAAACAGCCACCACAGAGTTGGATGGGTGGAGTGGGTCAGCCAAAAGACAAATGTCTTCGATTAACTCTTGCTAAGCACAGAGAGAATGAGGTCATAAGTGCATCATGGTGTCCCTTGTTCAAGTGGGAATTCTCATGGCGATCACTCTTCAGCTAGGCCTTTGTTTCACATTCTTCAGCTTTAGTTGAGGAAGGTCCTCCAGAACTTGACTTGAGTTCAACCACAAAGTTAAAACCTGAACTAAACCTTACTGGTAGGCCATGTTCCCCTGCCACAGAATATCTGAATATGCATGATACAATATATGCATGACTTTGGGTACAAGCAAACTATTTATAAGGGCAACATTTTTGCCCGATGGCAATTTTTTTTTTATTATTATTATTTTAGAAAGGCACAGAAAAAAGAATGACTTCTACAAAACTCAACAAAAAGGATAAGGATGAAGTGATACTTGTAATGAACATCTAAAATTGCAGTAAGCCTTTGAAGCCAATATGATTAGAAAATAGAAACTTTTCAATGACTCTGCAGGTTACATCGATACGTCAATAGGAGGCAGCAAGTGACTGTACTTATGAGTGATTCATTGAGTCATCATTCCATCAAAACATTCAAAATGATTATTCATTCAGCAACAAACAAGGGACTGGCTGCATCCAAGTATGCATACTTTCCAACTATATAGTAGGCTAAAACAGGATGTGAAAAAAGTAGTATATCTGAATTAATTAGGTGAAAAGTACCTGCATGACTTACTATTACAGAAGTACGCAATCAATAGACACTTTACTATCCTATGAGGCCATGTGAGAGTATTTGTGAAGCAAGTTACGAAGTAAGACCTTACTCAGAGTGTATACAATTTCGGCCGCAGCTGCTGTATTTATTAGAGAGTGCGTTTCTGCTGTAGATCAAGATCAGAATCCTGCTGCTTAAATGTGGTGATTTCCAGATTTTGAAATGTCTATTTCAATGTTTAAACCCTACAGTTTAAAGCTTCTGGACACCTTTTGAGCTTCGTTTTTCTTTAAGGCTTGTAGAAATTTTATAAATCATTTCTGGTTTAAGGCCTGCCCATATGCAGTTCTATCCAAACACCGATACAGATAATCTTGTAATTGCAACAGATACAGATTCACAAACAGATAACACAGCCCTTCTATTTATATAACAGTGCCTGTATACAGAGATAATCGGGGGGTTTTCTTGCCGCAAGGCAGCGCTGTCCTCTGTTGGTCGGAGTGAGTCATCAAGGAGCCTGAGGTCAGCGGTGTTGGTTTGGAAAGGACAGGCCGAGCATGGGGAGCTCATGTTAGAGGTCCGTTCCACCCTTGGCAGGCCGCAGTGCGCCACCACAGAGCTGGCTACAACTCCAGCTCATTTCCTCATAACTGAGCAACATTAATACACATTTCAGCACCTTCCCTCTGCCTGTCAGGCCTGATGAATTACTAAAGCTAGCTTATCAGATAACATGAAAAATGAAAAACAGTCACATTAGCGGTATTTTCTTTGAGATTTACTATTTTTCTCAGACCCTGAAATGCTATAATGAGCCATTATGAAAGTTTTCCCCTCAGGAGGAAAGCAATACCTTATTGGGGATAAAACTTAGTGACCTAACAGATTTCTAACCATGCTTCGTGCCTACAGCAGATATAATATCCATAAGAAACACTGTCATTGAACTAAAATTGCAATAGTTTTAGGTTGTTTTTGTGATCAAATTTGACATGTGTTCCTTAAACTTTCACGATGACCCCTTTTGTGTTCTGCATGAGCTACAGTAAAACACACACCTCAAGTTGACCCCGGTGTAGCATTTTTAGGGCAACGCTTGGCTGCTGTACAAATCAGGTGGATGGTTAACCGTCTGGCTGACTGATTGGATGAGACAGGTGGCATCTGCTACAAATTTTCCCAGCTTGAAAATGCTCATGCAAAGGAAGCCTGGAAGCACAGACTTCGACAGAATGGGCTGTGTGTTTTGAATGCGATCCAAGGAAACAGAAACTTCGCGTTCTGGCTTTGGGGTTACAAATGTACTTGGTATGATATGCCCCACAGCTGAGCACAAGTCAAAGTATGTATAAAACATCTTCCATAACCTGATCATTAAGGAGCCAAGTCACATTCTGGCTCATATATAGACTTGGGCTCTGCATTTCTCAAATTGCGTTACAAATTGCATCTAAAATGCGGTTAGAATGCACTAAAGACTATTTGTCTGAAACGAAATACACAGAATTGTGCTGAAATCAGGCAATTAGACAATTATTGAAACAATGTTTTTGAGTGTCTGCAGGTGTCTCACTTTAACTGCACCTGATCTAACCAGACCCTTCACGACTGCCAGAACGCCGGACCTGATTTATAATTCATGGACACATAGCTCAAACTCAAAGTTAAACACCGGAGAGTTTCCATGGAATCGCAGGAGACTAACGAGTCTCTGTGAGAAACCCAGGTGGCTGTTCTCTGTGTCCACACAGTGCCTACTGTATGTTGAGGGAGCTGTGACACAGAACAGAGGCCACAGGAAATACTAGGACATGGCTGAGGGATACTGTTAACTGCATGTGTATCCAAACTGACTGACAGAGATTGTAATATTTTGTGTGCGGTCCAAAAATGTTAGTTTTACAATGTAAATTTTCCTTATATCATTATTTATCCTTATATATATATATATCCTTATGAATTCATTACTAACTCCATTGCTTAGAACCTGTTGCAATCTCTTTTTTTGCTTCATACATCGTTAAATACACAATCTATTAAGTCTTCATCTACGCACTCACTACGATCTTAATAATCACATTCTGTTGGTACCTTTAGTCAACAAATCTGCATCAGCCCACTCACAAATCATTTTGTGTTTCAGATGTAAATTTATTTTCGATACAGATGTGACCAAAAGTGGTCTCTACCTGCACAATTTCATGCAGAACTCATTTTCAAATCTCCAAAATCTCTTCAAACATTTTTGACACCCTGTCCAGCATTCACAATATGTGAAAACCAATTTATAATGAAAAAAACAAAAGGAATTGCCTGCAGGGCAAGGTTTTACTGTACGACAGTATTTTATGTGCATTCAGCCCCCCTTGAAATTGTCTGCACTCTATTCTCCTCAGTAAATACGCTTCCTGGACTCTGGCTAATTTCATAATTGGTGGAAATGATGCATGTCACAAGATGCAATTTTTGCCTCTTACATAAAGCTTTTAACATAAACATGAATTGTTAATGAACTGCCCAACATTTCTTTAAAATAATGAGTTCATGTGATCTCAGTGGCAGCCGCTTAGCATTTATTTATTTATTTTTAAAAGGAAAAAATGCTTTCAGCTGCACCCAGTTAATTGAATCAGTGCTTTTCCTAAACGCATAAATTTTTTATGGGCATCTAATAGCATGCTGTAGGATAAATGGTACACTATGTTAGATGCTTGCTTGAGTTGTAATTAAAAATCACAGAAGAATGTCAGATGCATAGAGACTTTTTAAATAGGTGGTTTATGAAAATATATTTTAAATACTCAAATTACTGAACAATTTGATTAGTAAATGTAATATCTTGGCTGGCTGCAAAAAAAAAAAAAAGGAAAGAAAAAAGTTGAGGTTTAGTGGAGTCAGACCAGAACTTTTGAGAGTTACACACATAAGGACCTATCATGTTCAATTAACTATATTAAAAATTCCCTTTAGAGTCCCCTTAAATCCCCCTCTTAAAAATTAATTCAGAAACTGGCCGAGTTTTAAAGGGATAGTTCACCCAAAAATTAAAACTCTATCATTATTTACTCAACCTCATGTCATTCCAAACCTGTATTACTTTCTTTTTTAGAACAGAGAAACTATATATATATATATATATATATATATTATTCAGTA
>NW_015626033.1:458562-478700 GCF_001515625.1 Sinocyclocheilus rhinocerous | reverse complement strand
ATAAAGCTTGGCTTATTGAATATCAGGTCCCTTTCTACGAAAGCACTTTTTGTAAATGATATGATCACTGATCATAACCTAGATGTGCTCTGTTTGTCAGAAACCTGGCTAAAACCTGATGATTGCATTATTTTAAATGAGTCTATCCCCCAAGATTACTGTTACAAACATGAGCCACATCCAAAAGGTAAAGGGGGAGGTGTTGCTTCAATTTATAACAATGTTTTCAGTATTTCTCAGAGGGTGGGCTTCAAGTATAACTCGTTTGAAGTAATGGTGCTTCATATAACGTTATCCAGAGAAACAGTGTTAATGATAAATCCCCTCTGATGTTTGTGCTGGCTACACGTGTCAGGACCTACTCACTGTCGAAATCATATTCTAGACTTAATACTGTCACATGGAATTGATGTTAATGGCGTTGAAATTCTGCAGTAGAGCGATGCTATCTCAGATCATTATCTAGTTTTGTGTATATTCCATATAGCTAAAGCTGTAAATTCAACCCCTTGTTACAAATATACTAGAACCATCACCTCTACCACAAAAGACTGCTTTGCAAGTAATCTTCCTGACTTATCTAAATTCCTCAGCATATCCAATAGCTCAGAAAAACTTGATGATGTAACAGAAACTATGGACTCTCTTTTCTAGCACTTTAGATACGGTTGCTCCTTTACGCTTAAGGAAGATTAAGGAAAAGAGTCCAACACCGTGGTATAATGAGCACACTTGCGCCCTAAAGAGAGCAGCCCGGAAAATGGAGCGCAGCTGGAGGAAAACAAAACTAGAGGTATTTCATATTGCTTGGCGGGAAAATACTCTCTCCTACAGAAAATCCTTAAAAACTGCTAGATCTGATTACTTTACGTCTCTTTTAGAAGAAAACAAACCCAACCCCAAGTATTTCACTACAGTGGCTAAATTAACAAAAACACATAACATCAGCAGGTGCAGACATTACCCAGCAGAATGGTAGTAATGACTTTATGAATTACTTTACTTTCAAGATCGAAACTATTAGAGATAAAATTGTAACCATGCAGCCGGCAGCCACAGTATTGCATCAGAGAGTGCGTTATAGATCCCCTGAGGAACAATTCCAGACACACTCTGTCAGTTTAAATCTATATTAAAGACCCATCTCTTTAACCTGGCTTACAAATAATACACTATTGCATTTCTGTAATTCAAATCCATTAAAGGATTGTTAGGCTGCTTTAATTAGGTCAACCAGAATCGGGAACACTTCCCATAACACCCGATGTACTTGTTACATCTTTAGAAGAATGGCATCTACGCTAATATTAGTCTGTTTCATTATTCTTCCGAGGTCACCGTAGCCACCCAGTCCGTATCCAGATCAGATGGTGGATCAGTACCTAGAGACGACCTCGACTGCCCTGAAATATCAACGGAGACCAGGACATCTAGATGTGCCCCAGAAACTGGTCACCTCTGAAGACCTCGTCTCCTAGACGGCCATTGGGACAAGACCACGGGAACCAAATGAGTCCTCTGCACAATCTGACTCTGCTGCAGCCTAGATTTAAACTGGGTTTGTCTGGCCAGAGGAGAAAGACACACTATTTCGACACACTATTTCCCCATTTAATACTGTAAAGCTGCTTTGACACAATTTGCATTGTAAAATGCGCTATATAAATAATGGTGACTTGACTGACTTGATTATTGTAAATTGAGTAAATGATGACAGAATTGTCATTTTGGGGTGAATCACCCCTTTAAGGCCTGATTGGAGGGCGGTGCTGTGTTTGCACATGGTGTGGATTCACCTATACGCTCAATTACCTGGTCTCATGTCCTCCTTCCTTCTCATACTCAATTCAGCTAGCCAAATTTGCAATCAATTTCATTCGGCTGTGATTGGCGTGCGGGTGAAGTAGCTGGAATTAGGCCCCAGTTTAAATGATTAATGTTTTCTAAGGCCCTGTGAGTATATGTGTGCATGTATTTTTGTGGATGCATGTTTATAGCAGCCAGGCAGAGTGGGAGGCATCTGCTCTGATACTGGGAATGTCCGCATTACACAAAGAAGCCCAGAGAGTCTTACTGAACTCTAATAAAGTCTCGGGAGAAACTCATTATTACCTGCACTCACCCGAACCGCCCTCCACCAGAGAATGAGAGAGCCAGCTTCACAAAAACAACGAACCATACACACATATGCATGCCAACACAAACACTATATGCTTGAAGCATATTTATTGATTTACAGTGGTTTTACAGCCATGTATAATTTTGATGTGATGCAGTTCCTTGCAGCGTGTTTGAATATGATAAACCTGTCAGTGGTCTATAAAGAATATTGCTATTTGTGCTAAACAGTACACAAACTTTAAAAACAAGCAATGTGTTTCAAATAAGGGCATATCAATCCTAATTAGCCATCACAAACATCGTATGTAACCAAAGATGCATGAGACCTTACCTGATGGCAGTACTCCTGTAAGTCACGGGAAAGCCTGCAGTAAGTATGTGACATTTTGCTTACATGTGTAAACATTAATCCCATCAGCTCCTGCCCACAGGTACAGCCAGACAGTTTCCTGGCGGGTGGAGGAATAAGGTAATGTCTCTATGGAGAATGTTAAGACGACAGCACGGAGCAGTAAAACATTTATGCTTGATTAGCTTTTCTATGCAGAACTGGAAACGTAATACATCAGTTTCTCTGGAGCTGTTTGTACACAAAAAAAATTATGTAAGTCAAATTTCCCAAATATATCATTATTCAAATGAAGCCACAGTACATTTTTAGCATCATTTTGTCACACAATATCAGCCTGAGGGCTTTTCTGTAAAGGTGCGAATGCATACATATGAATGTTTTTGCATTTACAATAGTAAGTACTATGAAGAATAAAAGAATAGTTCACCCAAAAATGAAAATTCTGTCATTTACTCACACTCAAGTTGTTTCAAACCTGTATAAATCTCTTTCTTCTGTTGAACATAAAAGGATATTTTGAAGAATGTTGATGGTATGATTTCCTTTATTACCCGACCCACCCGATCCGCGGATTATCCGCAGCGCCCGTGGATATAACCGCCATCCGCGCATCACTAGTGCACACACAGTAGTGAACACACACCCGGAGCAGTAGGCAGCCATATTGCTGCGGCGCCCAGGGAGCAGTTGGGCAGTTGGGCCTTGCTCAGGGGCCTCACCTCAGTCGTGGTATTGAGGGTGAGTGCTGATCATTCACTCCTTCACTCCCCCCACCGACAATTCCTGCCGGACCTGAGACTCGAATCTGCAACCTTTGGGTTACAAGTGTGACTCTCTAATAAAAAAATCTCACAGTCTACCACAGTGAACAATAACATTATTTAATGTTTAATGTAATTAATTGAAGCATGACTTAAAAGGGTAGTTCACCCCAAAATGAAAATTCTGTCATTTACTCACACTCAAGTTGTTTCAAACCTGTATAAATCTCTTTCTTCTGTTGAACATAAAAGGATATTTTGAAGAATGTTGATGGTATGATTTCCACAGTATTTTTATCCCTACTATGAAAGTCATTGGGGACCAGCAACTCTTTGGTTACCCACATTCATCAAAACATCATCTTTTATGTTCAAAAGAATAAAGAAACTCAGGTTTGGAACAACTTGAAGGTGAGTAAATGATGACAGAATTTGCATTTTGGGTGAGCTATCCCTTTAACAACAAACCGATCTGAGCTTCTTTAAAAACAATGGGTCAAAAGGTCAGAAACACAGAATGAATTACAATTCAAATTTAAATACAAGCAAGCTGCATTAAAAGTAATTAATTCAAATAAATCCATGTAAATAAATCTCTAAATAGGTTTGTCAAGACAATTTCTAAATGTTGCTTTGAAAAAATGTTCAGTTTGAAAGTTTTGAAAACATTTACAAACCGAGAAAGATAAACTAAATTCAACTTCATCTGCAAAACGAATAAATTATTGCATTTAATGTGTAATCTAGAAAGAAAGAAAGAAAGAAAGAAAGAAAGAAAATTGTAGAAGGGTGTAAGGAAAACGACATCTCCCAGAATGCATTTCTTTGAATTACAATTCAGTAAGTTCTATTTTCCTGTTAATGCAATTTAACTTCTTGAGTGGTATGGCAAGTTGAATTCAAATTTCAACTCATCAAATGAAAGGGAGTTAATTCTTCATTTCTAAAATTTGTCCAACACTGCTGTATATACAAATATTAACAATAAATTAACTGAGCACTGAACATCAAACACTGACTTTACAGCATGTGGGTTTACAGATGACTGCAAAGGAATAGTGCATGTTTTCATATATAATCAATGTTTTTCTTAGAAAAAAAAGTGATGATTGTTGACTCTTGCTGTGTGAGACCTGAGTTGGCATGTTTTAATGGGGAAATGAGGTCACACTTGGGTCATATGGGACGGAGATCTGGCCTCTCTCCCTGCCTCTCTCTTTCAGTTATTTTCTGCACAGAAGCCTATGACTTCAAAGTGGGCACTTTATAAGCCTAATAAAGTTTTATATGTATTTACAGACCAAAACCTATTTCTATGAATCACCATAATACCAACGAACAAATCACCCAAAATAATCAGCGCGCTTCTTTAAACCACAGGACACGTAGGACATTGTCCCTGTGAGGTTCATTTATCATGCAAACGTTTTGTTGCTCACATCTAACAGAGGCCTGACATCAATTATAGAGCGCTCCACAACATTGACTTTAAGAGCTCGTATCACTGCTCCTGACCGTATTTCATATCTCAAATCGCTGCCATGATATTTAATGAATAAGACTTGGAGTAGGCCAACAGTTAGGCCTATTTTATTAACATCATTATTTGTAAACCTGAATTTCGTCCCAGTTTCTGATCTTGTTTTACTGTGCTGATTGTGTTTCAGCCCCTGCAGACATAATGCCCGTTCCCTTAATCCAACCCACAAATAAAACCACAATCACAAACCCACAAGGTTATAATACACATCAGAATGTTTGGATAATTTACGGAGTTTGTTTAAACCTCCACATCTATATTTTGTAAAGCAGTCTTGCATTAAAATTGCAAATACTTACTGTACACAAGCTGTGCTCAGTGTTCTTGATGAACTAAAGACATGCATAATTTATATTCATTTACATAAATCCATTAAATATTAATTCATATAAATCCTGAACCTGACACATTAATCTATAGTTTTTGCTATAATTGCACACAACTGCAAAAATGTCAACAATTCTGTGTTTTTCTGTCAATATGGGGTGCTGTGTGTACATTAACGAGGAAAAAAAATTAACTTAAATGATTTTAGCAAATGGCTGCAATATAACAAAGAGTGAAAAATTTAAGGGGGTCTGAATACTTTCCGTACCCACTGTATATATACACACATACTAACTCACAGACATTTGATGTCAGTAAGATTTTTAAAAAATAAATCAACAAAGATGCATAAAATTAATTACTGTAATGACTGTAAATACATTGTTTATATAAGTAGTTTATATTTCAATAGGTAGCTTTTTTGTTGTTGTTGTTTTTTTTTAAAAAGGTGTTGCGTTTTTTACAAAAAGTTTAGTAGCACAGCTGTTTTCAACGCTGACAATATTAAAAATGTTTCTTAAGCAACAAATCAGCATATTATAATGATTTCTGAAGGATCATGCGACACTGAAACTGGAGTAATGGCTGCTGAAAATTCAGCTTTGTCATCACAGGAATAAATTACATTTTAAAATATATCAAAAAAGCAAAACAGTTATTGTAAATTGTTACAATATTTCACAGTATTACAGTTTTTTTTTTTACTGTTCAAATAAATGCAGCTTTGGTGCTTTAAAAAATAAAACCTTACTGACCCCAAACTTTTGAACAGTAGTGATAAAGCATAAACATAATCCATAAATGAATTAGCTCTTATTATTTGTATATAAATATTAGCATTAACATTCTTCCCCCTCTATTTGCGCCAATGCAACACAATCCTACTGGAGACGGATGATGTTGATATTATGATAACTAGGCTGTTAATTATATGACCTCACCGGTTCATGAATCAGGGAGGTGTTTTTCAGACTTGGCCCTCCATTTTTCTGTTATCATAGTCTTGGATTGCGCTGAAACAGGAGAGGATCTTATCGAGAATATATTACCAAACTGGGACACAACCTCCTGGGTCAAAGGAGATATGTTTGTAGCCCAGGAGTGCATGTGTGCGCGCATGTGTTTTGATTTGGGTCCGCTGGTCAGTTTAATGCATCTGGATGTAATCTTGACCTCTGCTATACGTTTACTCTTCACAGGTTAAAGTGAAACCTGTGTTTCACCTCATAAAATGCTATGGCATTTCAAACAACTCGCCTCATAAAACACTACAGGGTCTCCCAAGGACACCTTTCTGCCCAGCGCTCGTTTTTCAACATCTCCCACCCGAGAGCTATGCCCATCTCGCCTTTCGCAGATCAAGACCTAGGAATCAGAGAAGAAGGAAAGGGGCAAAAAAAGAGCGGCTATCAATCAGGGGTTTGGAAATCAGGAAATAGGTAGGTTGGTTCTTTGGGAGAGAAACACAAACCACATGTGGCAGCAGGAGCAGGAGCAATGCAACAGGATTAATGCTGGTGGTGAAAATGAGATCAGGTCACTCAAAGCTTCTGGTTCAACAAGAACGTTCAGTGAGAACATCCTCACTCCAAAGCCACACACACAAACAAATCTAGATTGAAACAACCTCACGACATTCTCACACCGTGACTAACACGAAGATCAGTCATCATCTGCGCAGACACACTTGAACACACGCACTTAATGTTTTGAGTGACCTCCTGATCCTGTTGTCCCTCTTCATAGTATTTATTAGGTGCTTGTGCTTGGATGTATGTGTAGAGTTGATAAAAGCATCTGGACTCGTATTGGGGTTAAGACCCGCGGGAGTGAAGTGGGTGTTTTCAGCTGGACCGTTCTGAATTGTTCTTTTAGTGTCTGCACAGCAATGTTGTACCTCCCCACCCAAGCACGCTTCGGCCAGCCAAACTACTGTCTTGTGAAATGTGTAGCATATTTTGTGAGCTTACGTAAACCATAGGAGAGATACTTTTTGGAAATAACATGCAATTTACTGCAGGTGAAAAAATTATTTAAGAAAGGACCAAGAATGTAAGCATTCCAGATTTTATCTGCCAAGCTCCAGGGAATGCGATCATTTGGAAAGCAAGTTCAGCTTCCAATTCACACACTATTCTGATGAACTGACAAACATGACACCGGGAGCTTAGCGTGACGAAATTAACCACCAAGCCACTACGAGTGTCTCTAACAGGACCGAAACTGGTGGAGTCGAGCGCAGTGGCAGAAATCAGTGCTTTCTCTTCACAACTGAATAGAAACAATAGTCATGTTTGTTTTACATGCATCTGTGTTTGTTTAGCGAGTTTGCGTTGTATGTGTGGACAGAGGGACAATTAGCTAGGGGCATTTTCTTGGCCGGTTTTCTGATATGGACAATGGAGAACTTCACTCACTCTGTCTCTCTTCCTCACATAAAAAAAGCAGTCAAGAATCGTAACAATTGGGATAGAAGCACTCTACAGTCTTGTTTACAGATGGTATTAAAATCCATCTCTGGTGATCAGATCACATGTGGTCTACCAAGACACACTGCTGCTTACAACATGTGTTTAAATGTGTCTCCTGTGACCACTTGTGAGGGGAAGGTCAAGATTTTGTAACTACATGCATCACTCACTACATCAGTCTGTTGATACAGCACAAAAAAGGAAATTATTTTTTTTTTGCTTGATTTTGAAAGAAGTTTCACCAAGACTGGACTTATTTGATCAGAAATACTCAGACTGATTCTGCTTGTTCTCAGAGCATCTGGCTAAAATTAAATGCCATGAGATAATGTTATGAACGTTTCCCCCTGAATTTATTTATTTACTCATTTGATGTCTGTCATTACAATTTAGATAATCAAATTTGTTTTTCCAAATCCCCAAGACTGGACTTATTTGATCAGAAATACAGCAAAAAAAAAAAAAAAATCTGTTTTCTATTTCATTATATTATGAATGATAATTTATTCATGCAATGGCAAGAATAGGTGCTAAAGATATATATATTTTAAATTATTAATATCATTGTTGAAAACAGCTGCTTAATATTTTTGTGGAAACTTATTATGTTTTCAGCATTCTTTAATTAATATAAAGTTTACAAGAACATTTGTAACATTGTTTACTGCCACTTTTGATCGCATTTTGGCCCAGCTGACTGAGATTCAAGTCCACTGTCAGACTGATTCTGCTTGTTCTCAGAGCATCTGGCTAAAATTAAATGCCATGAGATAATGTTATGAACGTTTCCCCCTGAATTTATTTATTTACTCATTTGATGTCTGTCATTACAATTTAGATAATCAAATTTGTTTTTCAAGTCCCTTAGGGTTTGAGAAAACAGAATAAAACCCATAAAATTTGGCAGTCTCAAAGCCTCGAAAGAAACTTGCCAAAGAGAAAGAAGCTGAATTTGTCTGAGTCCGCATGAACAATACCTATGTAATTGTGTTTGGAACTTTCCAATGAAAACACCTACATGTGCTTCATTCTTCCTTCTTTTCTTAACCAGAGTGCACTGCATTTCCCAGCATTCTTCAGAGGGGTGTTCATCCTGAACCACTGCCCAGTTGCATTATTGGGTGAAAACAACCCTCTGGAGAAATTTAGGCGACTGATTGCAAAATCACGCCCTTTACATTTGATCTTTCATTGTTGAAAACAGCTGCTTAATATTTTTGTGGAAACTTATTATGTTTTCAGCATTCTTTAATTAATATAAAGTTTACAAGAACATTTGTAACATTGTTTACTGCCACTTTTGATCAATTGAATGGATCTTGGCTGAATAAAAGTATTTCTTTCTTTAAAAAAACACTTACCTTTTAAATGGTAGTGTGTATGTAAACATTTGAGAAATTATGTCTGAAATTAACCATATTTTGGTTTTAAGAAATACATTCAAACTTAGAGGGGTGTTCATCCTGAACCACTGCCCAGTTGCATTATTGGGTGAAAACAACCCTCTGGAGAAATTTAGGCGACTGATTGCAAAATCACGCCCTTTACATTTGATCTTAGAGCAACATATACGCATATGGTTTGATTTAAGAGGCTAGGGTGGTCCGGCAGATATATTTTTATTCTAATTTACTGTAAGTAATTGTAAATTAAAGTATTGCTGAGTGTCTATTCACTCCAGGTGGCTGTGGGGACTTTGGAATAGCTCAGAATGAAAATAATAAGGTTATATAATCATATAAGCTTTCAACGCCTGCAATTTGCACAACTGTACTGAAGATTTAAATAATGACATTTAATATTTTTATAGATTGGTTTCTGATGCCCATTGCAATAAAGTCTAGCCTGATTACATTTCAATTTGAACCACCTGCGAATCACAAATTGATTTTGGATGCCGTTAGGAGCCGCCACAAAAGCTGTTATTTGTATCAGCTTTGCAATTTCCAACCAGTTGTTGAGTCCATACTGGCATGAAACAAAAGTACAGAGGAAGGTTTCTGGTGGTCTGACTTAAAAGTGCTGACGTAATAAACACTTCATTGCATAAAACTACAGATGGCAGGCGACTCTGTGAAACCACCTGTTATTTGGAAGCCCGCTTGCACTTTACACACTTAACTACGAGAGCTGTTTTCCAAGAGGGTTTGGCATTAACTTATACATGAACGTGCTGATGAAGGTAATGGTGTAACAAATAATGGTTCTTTTACAGGGATAGTTCACTCCAAAATTAATCATTTACTCACCCTCATGTGTTAGGATTATGTTTGATTTTGTCCTAGTTTTCATTGTGTTTTCAGTCTGCCTTTTCCCCTGTGACCTAATTTTTTCTGTGTTGCCTGATTATGTCATTCTGTTCACCTGTGTTCTGTTAATCATCTCATTAGTTCCCTTTGTTTGGTTCATGCTTATATACCCTCAGTTCTCCCGTAGTCTTTGTCCATTCTCTGTTATGTAAAGTTGTTTTCCTTCGTGTATCTGCCTGAGTTAAGAGTTTATTAAATGAAGAGAGTTTTTAACTGCACCTTCTGTCTTCAGTTTCCTTCCTACGACACACCGTCTGTTTTTGTATAACCACTGACTTTCATTGTATGTACAAAAACAGTTGAAACATTCCTCACAGTTTCTTATTTTGTGTTCCTGACCGTTCAAGTCATATTTACAATACACATTGTTTCAAAGCAGCTTTAAAGAAATTTATATTGTAAGAAAGTCTGTTGCATCTATATTGTCTTTAACATGCCTTTTGAAAAGTTTCATAAATTAAACACCCGAAAGAAATGTGTAGTCGACAAGTCATTATGTTTGTTTGATTATAATTTTAACAGAGTGAAATTTGAATCTGTTGTTAAACTGCTCTACTGTAACATTTCCCAGTCATTTCTAGCTTCTAGTTTTGCACAATTTTCTCTCAATATACAAACCCATCCTTTACATGTCACTGTTGAGCTGAAGATATTCCTACACCAGCCATATTACAGCTGTCTATCAAACCCTGTTCTGCACTGTAATGAAAATCTGATATGGGACACATCAATTGTCTTGTCTACGCCAACAATGAATCCTATATTAGATTATTTGCTTGAATACATGTTTGTTGTGTAACAGAGTTTAAGATGATGTCATTTTGTTCTGTGATTGGCAGTTAGAGAAATTCCGATATGGAACCCATTAAAACGCTGCCGTCTTTTGTGCTCCGCGGACTCCCGTATGTTTCAGCATTTCATTTCGCTCTTTTTTTTCCCCCTCCTACTTTTTAGCCTTTGTAGTGGTTGTGTTTCTCAAGGACAGGAACATAACTCTTGGAAAAATATATTTTGGCAGCTAAGGAGTAGTCAGGACTGAAAAAAAGAGCAGAATGTGACGCACTGCAGTTGCGATGGGATTTTCGCCAAATGCATTGTTGCAAATGCATTTAGTCTTCAAACGTACAGTCGCTTTTTATAAACACAGTCTTATCTTTTATGCCATCATTGGGATTATGGTTGTGTCCGCTTTTAGAGCGGGTCATACGATGAGCGTTCCATCATCTGTGGACGCTCTTACAGGAAATGATGTAATTGCGAAATGCTTAAGAAAGCATGAGCTTGTGCTTCCCTGGCAGTTACAGTAACCAGTATCATCAGAGACCACAGGATATTAAATCAGGATAATTAAGTGTCAGGAGTTGTAATAATTTTGTTATGGGTTATAAAGTGACAAGTGGAGGATATACAGATACAAACACCTCATATGTGGCCTTCAGACCAGACAAAACCCTTCCACAGATCCTACCGAGAAACCTGCAAACGGCCTTAATCCTGGAATCTGCTATATCAAACCACTCAAGCATTTAACGTCCCGGGAGCGGGAAATATCTGTCAGTACGATCAACAGGAGTTTGACTGATCGCTCTGCTTCTTTCCTTCCAAACTCATAGAGAAACAATTGACGGCTGTCTGTTTCTATAGAGCCCTCTTAGATCTGTTGCACGTTCCAAATACAGCGTTTTGGGATCTAACACCAAAGCATCAGCCCTTGAATAAAAGAGAGATTTATATCCTTGCGCCTCGCTGTGTGGACAGAGTAGCACGCACTTTCCTCTCGCTGTTTCCCTCTAAGTAGTAATAGTTTTTCCACCATGCTGATGTGTTCGATGGGGACAACAGAAGACCAGAAGGACGAGTTCAAAGACGCAAAACGCTCGATCTGGACAAAACATTACAGCAGTCCAGCCCTCATTGATGGATGTGCTAGGCGAGCATTATTTGTAAAGCACAGACGCTGTACGTAGGTCTACAGGAAGATGAAAAGTCATGCTCGGATGCCAACATGCTGGAGGGACCAATCAAAACAAACACACACGCGTCCAAACATAATCACTAACCATGATTTGTTCGTGTTCAGGATGCTTAGCGATATCTGACTCGGAATATCTGCAGGTCATTTTAATGATGAAGTGTCTTTAAGATGCTAATTCGATAGGCACATGTAGCTGCATGGAAATCTGAGGCAGATTTAAACATTTGCAAAAGTAAAGCTGGTTATGGTGGGGCTGCAGGTAAGTGTTTATGTAGGGGTCTCACAGGGTTCTTAAAAGCAAAGTGGCATGTTTATGTACAAGTTTCATGCGTATTTACATATGCTCAGACGCACACCGAGTTTGGAGCGTTCCAGTTGTGCTGTGGTCTGTCAGACCTGTGATTTACATTAAAGTCAATCACTCACTCTGAAGGGCTTCTGCCTGTAGCTCCCTGCTGATGTTCAACAGTGGCAGTATTACATTCTTTATGATGGAGGCCCCCTCTTTCTCTGTCTTCTGTCTCTCTCTCGCTCCTCTCGTCGAGCCAGCCTCCTCCTCTTCTCCGTTTCCAACGCTGTGAGATGGAAACGATTATAGAAGAGAGGAGAAAAAAGACAGGCAGATGGGGATTCCAGCGATCTCTTTGGAATAGATAAATAGATTTTGAAATCATTCACAAATGATGTGCAAAATGTGCTCACCATCTGCTCCTACCAGCGCTGAGAAAACCCTACTCTCTCCGTCACACACTTTTTTCCCCTGCTTTTTCTTTCATTCTTGCTTTTTCTCCTTCCCCTCTTCGAATTTGTCATTTTATAGCCATCGCGGCTGCGTCGCAGGTGTCATTTCCAGTGACTGTCCCAGGAGGCCAACTCACAGAAAAAGGGCTGGATTCTGACTAGTAGTTAGGAACAAGCTTTAATGCAAGAAGAGAGAGAGAGAGAGACAAAACTCAGTGTATGACATAAATCCCACTGCATGAACAGCATGAAATGAGCATCCTGATTGCGTGGGTGTCCCGCAAACCGCATTTCCCAGGGAGCACTGAGGGAAGCAAATGGAACACCTGATGGTTGCTGCAACGCAGTGGAATGGGATGCATGTAGCATAGAAAAACCAATGGGCAAAGTTACACAGTGTAAATAAATTCAATCTCTCTCCTTTCTCCATCTATTCTATATTGAGATGTGTGGAGGAAACAGGGTGACCAGATTAATCTAAATCAATAAATAAGTAAATGCACAAGTAACGTGAAATTTCACGTGGCAGCTTGTGTCATACATACATACATACTACCATTCAAAAGTTTGAGAGCGGAATGATTTTTTAAATGTTTTTGAAAGAATCACTTACAGTATGCACACCAAAGCTGCATTTATTTGATCAAAAAATAGAATAAAACATAATATTGCTAAATATTATTATGATTTAAAATAACTGTTTTCTATTTGAATATATTTTAAACTCTAATTTATTCCTGTGATGGCAAAACTGCTATTACCATTATAGGCCTTAGTGTGACATGATCCTCCAGAAATCATCAATATTCTGATTTGGTGCTTAAGAAACATTTCATATTATTATCAATGGTGAAAACCTTTGTTCTGTTAAATATTTTGTGGAAACATTTTCTTTTCAGGGTTCTTTGATGAAAGTTCAAAACAACAGCACTTATTTGAACTTTTTTAGTAACAGTTAAATTTGATCATCTTTGCTGAATAAAAGTATTAATTTCTTCACACATGCAAAAACATTTGGTAGAATTCATGTTTTTCTAAAACTAACAAGATCTGTCACTTGAAACTTCACATTCACATGTGATTAAATTGTAATATTGTGTTAACTTTATTATAACATTGAAACTTAAAATAAATGTAAATCCATACAAACATTTAAGTGATTTAGCAGCCTATTAGCTGAAATTGGGACATATTTATGTATTTTAGAGAATTATTGGGTCACACCTTGTGAAACTGAGACCAGAACATTGGTCACCATGGAAGGCTGCTCCAAACAAATGACAGGGATTCTGGGACACATGATTAACTGCAAGTAACTCTTTTCCCGCTCACTCAGACCCACAATATATGAGCCTTTATTACCAGCTCTGACTGGGCCGAATAACCTTAAAATCCTTAGCCATTTAATGAGCTTTTCCTGGTCTGCTTCGCTCCCATAGATGGTCTGACATGGCGAGAGGAAAAGGAAGCTGGCATCATCCCACCAAAACCGATGAGAAAAAAAAAATGAGAGAGGAAAGGAAGAAGAAAAGAAAAACAAAAGTAGTCAGGATCTGATTAGTAACACTTACATGCCTAAATGAATCCCAGTAACATATCTGCCTCAACCACACATGCTTTCCATAACCTGCAGAAACGTGCTGAGAAAGAAACGGAGTGGAAGATAAAAATAAGTTGTTATCTTTTACTAAAAATAACAGTCTCAGAATCATACGCACACAGAAGAGGTTACTCAACCTAATTTCTTATTTTGAAAGGTTGCTGTGTGTTTATTAATTCATCCACATTTATAAATGGCCCTTTCCAGTTTTTCACAAAAAAAAAAGCTGTTTCTTAGCACAAAACATCTTTCCTCCAGATTTTAGTTAAAGGTGTGACTTCATATAGAAATAAAAGGAGATGTAATTGCTTAAACCATGTACTAATGCAAAACCACAAGCTAGCAAGGGCCTTTTCTTACACCAATATCACCTTGAAACAAAAACAGGACACATCTGCCACATCTCCACATGTCTGAGTGGAAACAAGATGGAAACAAGACATTTTACCCACACACATACACACGCAGAACTCTGGTACTTGTGTGATTGACATTTTTAACCCTAACAATAACAGATGACTGTAACTTGAAAAATGGCAATTAGAAGAAAATGTAGAACAGATGAGGAGGAAAAGAAAGAGAGAGAGAGTGAAATACACACATCGAGTGAGAGAAAAAGAGAATTCCTCCTTTGAATACAGACGCCTAGATGAATGTGAAGGACACAGAGATTATCCTGTGCTATTGTTCCAGAAAATAACTCAATCATGCTGTTGAAGCCTGGCGGTACACAGCCAAATACGGAGAAGAGCTGTCACCAGCGTGTGTGTATGAGCCCCGCACAGTTTTTTAGGAAACCCCTTTTAAAAATGTGTGTGGTCATATTCGTGCTTCAGAGAAATGACAAGCGAGGCCACATAAACTAAATAAACCTAAATCAAAGAGTTAAAATCACCGCTGTCGGTTTCGCCACCTGATCCGTGCAGAAGTCTGAGCTTCAGAGATGAGAGATATGCTCTGAACGTGTCTAAATAACATCCACTGTTTATGACCACACAGTATATTGTTTACTCTTTTGAGCAGCACACCCGCTCACACCTGCGGCCTTCAGCGCTTACAGCATCAGCAACTCCGTATAGTAATGCATATCAGATGTGCCATGGACACTCACTGGTGAATGCTTCTAAAAGCTGTCTGGTGCACATTGTTGC
The DNA here is from genome assembly GCF_001515625.1 of Sinocyclocheilus rhinocerous. NCBI lineage: Eukaryota > Metazoa > Chordata > Actinopteri > Cypriniformes > Cyprinidae > Sinocyclocheilus > Sinocyclocheilus rhinocerous. The sequence goes on along the minus strand of NW_015626033.1, from coordinate 463,352 downwards.
TGCTTTAAACTAGAAAAGAAACACGTCCTCTTATTTCCTTCCTTAAAATAAAACATTTGCTGCTGCTTTTGGATCTACAGTGAAGTCAATGCACCAAAAATACTTTTCCAGTGAGATCCATCCAAACCCTGTTGACATACCGGATGAAACTGTGGATGAAATAATGGGCACAGAGTGTTGTGTGAATGTTTTCGGAGGGAATGTTTGGAATGAGTGTGTGTACAGAATGTACAACAAACAGATTTTGTATGTTTCTGTAGCCTACAGCAAACTGTGAACAGAATTTTGTGTGTTTGAGTATGTGTGTGTGTGTGCACACTTTGTAGCTCTTTTTAAACACTGTAATGCTGATTGGTGTTGAAAGTAGCCCAGCAGAATCAGTTCAGTAAAATGCTTCCATTTGGAGTCTTAGTCTGTAACACAAACCTTCCTCTCTATGCCTCCATCTCTCCATCCTTTCGTCCTGTTTTCCTTAATATGTAAATCTAATCCCTCTACAGCTGCTGCTTGGACATTTAAAATGAGGGGAAAGTACTTTTCTCTACTGTTGATCAAAGTATCAGGCTAACTGCATCTGACCCCCAGGTAGGCAGAATGGATTTTTCACCACTTTCTTTCTTGGCAAAATACCAGTCACCTTGTCAAGGGACTATGTTTCGCTCTCTGCTCTTATTTTAAAAATGGCACAATGAGAGCGCAAAGTTTCCATCTTTATTTCATTGAGGTAAAATTAGATGAAAGTCATCTTTTTCCCGCCCCTGAAAAAGGAGAGGTACGGCATGCAATTTATGACTTCATTATGTTGGTGTTGCAGCACTTTGAGGAGAAAATAATTATAATAGTATTCTATTAAACCGAACTGATCGGAATAATGATGAAACGAGTTCTTCCTCACCACACGCATTCACTGTGAAGTGGAATCTGGATCCTTTTTCCCATGAAAAGCGCAAGAGGAAAGCTGTTTCTCATAAAGAGAGACTTCACACAAGAAAAACATACGGGAATTGTCATCAGCACTACCAAGCTAGACTCTGCAGGGTCGACCTGCCCTGGGTGGCAAGTGTCACCAAATGCCAATCAAAGGGACTTTCCCTGCATCTGCGGTCACCAGCTTCAATGGTGTTTACAATAGTATTTTGAAGAGAAAGGAATGAAGTATATAATTCATTCATTCAAGTTTCTTCACAGTCTGTTTCATATTTCTGAGTCTTCTACAACTACCATTGGGCTAAGCAAAGACTACCTTAGCGTTCAGTACCAGACAATGAATATCATATCACATATCACAAGTTGTAGTTAGATCTCCCATTATCATTAACTAATAATAAGGGACAGTAAAAACATGTATAATGTTAAAAATGTATATCTATTTCAAAAAAAGTTTTTTGAACTTTTTATTCACCAAAGAATCCTGAATCCTGTTCCTTGAGCACCAAATTATAATATATTAGAATGACTTCTGAAGGATCATATGATACTGAAGACTAGAGTAATGGCTGCTCAAAAATCAGCTTTGGCATCAGAGGAGTAAATGACATTTTAAAATGCATGAAAATAAAAACCAGTTATTTTAAATTGTTATAATATTTGACCATATTACTGTTATTACTGTATTTTGGTCAAATAAATGCCTTGGTGAGCATAAGAGACTTCTTTCAAAAACATTTAAAAATCTTACTGACCCCAAACATTTACCACACGCATTCACTGTGAAGTGGAATCTGGATCCTTTTTCCCATGAAAAGCGCAAGAGGAAAGCTGTTTCTCATAAAGAGAGACTTCACACAAGAAAAACATACGGGAATTGTCATCAGCACTACCAAGCTAGACTCTGCAGGGTCGACCTGCCCTGGGTGGCAAGTGTCACCAAATGCCAATCAAAGGGACTTTCCCTGCATCTGCGGTCACCAGCTTCAATGGTGTTTACAATAGTATTTTGAAGAGAAAGGAATGAAGTATATAATTCATTCATTCAAGTTTCTTCACAGTCTGTTTCATATTTCTGAGTCTTCTACAACTACCATTGGGCTAAGCAAAGACTACCTTAGCGTTCAGTACCAGACAATGAATATCATATCACATATCACAAGTTGTAGTTAGATCTCCCATTATCATTAACTAATAATAAGGGACAGTAAAAACATGTATAATGTTAAAAATGTATATATATATATATATATATATATATACACTATTTCAAAAAAAGTTTTTTGAACTTTTTATTCACCAAAGAATCCTGAATCCTGTTCCTTGAGCACCAAATTATAATATATTAGAATGACTTCTGAAGGATCATATGATACTGAAGACTAGAGTAATGGCTGCTCAAAAATCAGCTTTGGCATCAGAGGAGTAAATGACATTTTAAAATGCATGAAAATAAAAACCAGTTATTTTAAATTGTTATAATATTTGACCATATTACTGTTATTACTGTATTTTGGTCAAATAAATGCCTTGGTGAGCATAAGAGACTTCTTTCAAAAACATTTAAAAATCTTACTGACCCCAAACATTTTAACTGTAGTTATAAAGCAATTCACAATCTTTTACAGGAAAAACACATTATGCAAATTTAGCTCATTATCGATTGAGTTAAATTATTATTAAAGAGAAGTTTTATTCACAAAACTTGAGGTTATTTGAGTGCTGCAATTAAAGATACGCAAATACTGTCCATGGAAAGCATCCAAAAATAAATAAATAAATAAATTAATAATAATAATATAAGAGGTATTTGTGTTAACTTCCTATTGATTATTGAATAAACAATAAAATAATGATTAAATAATGGAGAGGAGCATTGAAATTGGGCATACATCCTACTATATCTTAGTGGGAAAAAAAACTCAGAATGCAAATACAGACAATTTTATTTGCATTCTCATTTCATAATTGATTGTCCATAAATTAGGATATAACTGTCCTGTGTATACAGTCATTTACAATGTCCATTTCTGCATACATAAAAACAGAAAGTGAACCATATAGCACCTGTGCGGTTCTGTTTCAATAAGACATTGAGGTCAGTGGTGCTGCTAATCATAAAGATGAGCTGATTCCACTCCAAAACACAGTATATGAGTAATCCTTTCTGAAATTAGAAATTATCAGCTCTCAAATCCACCCATATGAAAGCGTGGTTAATACTGTCCCATGTGAGTTACAGCTATTATACATTCAACTACGCTTCTCTGTGAACAGAAGGAAAAATTACAAAAAAAAGAGAGAGAGGAAGGGGGATTTGGTAAAAAAAAGCACAGAGAACAGAAAAGACAGTGAAAAAGGGCTAGAGAAGGAAAAAGAAAAAAAAACAAAGTGAAAGAGGAGAAACTTGGCACCTCAGCCACACACTGTCATGTAAGCAGGCTGACATCATCATTGTAAAATTGGGAGGCCGGTTTCGTCTTTCCTGCAGATGTGGAGGCCTGATCACATTCCGTGGGCCTGTGCCACTTTTCATCAACATCCCCCCTTCACCCCTCCTTCACAAACTCTCTCTTATGTGAGGAGACACCATCAGAGGGTTGTGGGTATGTCTGTGTGTGTTTGGGGGATAAGTTGTTCAAAGGAGTATGTATGGGCACATCACTGAGAAACAAAGAATACAAAAATGGGTGTGTTTGTGTGTATGAAAAAGTGAAAGAGAAACCTGAGGTTAGTACTGATGTGATGGATCTTCCTCAAGGTCTTCCAGCGTGTTGGTGTCCCTCAGGGTTCCAGTTTGGGTCCTCTGCACTTTCTCCCGTACAGGACCTTTAGTCTCTTCTGGTGTCCACTACAGAGCTTATATTCCCCAGGCCTGGCCCCCGAGCTGCCCCCTGGGCCTCCACCTGGGCCTGATTGGATCCTGCTGCTGCAGAAAGCCTTGATTTACGAGAGCAGAGCACCAAGCCTCAGACACGCAGCTGTGTGTCGGCAGGAAAGGGAAGTTGTGCATCACACGGTGTGTGTTTTACTGGGGAGAGTCACACCCTGGCGAACTAGACAGCACAGAATCTGACTCCATGATTGACAGGTGTCAAGTTGGTGTCTGACACGAGCTGTGGTGTGACATATCACACAGTTTTCAGCAAAAGACTACAGGTCAGGAGTTTTTTTCTATCAACAAAATAAAAACTAAACAGATAATATCATTAAGAATAAGTATAGATGAAAGTAACTGTAGTTTTTTGAACTCTGATATAAAAACAACCTCCACAGTCCAAAAAGAGCACTTAAAAAAAACTAATCTACAAAAACACCTATTTAGCATACATAAATTAATATTAAGTAACTACATTTTAGACAAAATATTGCTTACTTTGTCTATTTTATAAAAGCCAAAGGAAATGTATATGCCACACGTCTATGAGCAACACACAGTAGTTTCGTCCCTGAATGAATAAGTGTTTTTAAACAAATTGAGTAAATGATTCAGTGAGTACGTTTACATGGACAACAATAATCCGATGTTTTTTCTTAATCCGATTAAGACAACACTATATAGAAACTCTTTGGTCATTTTTGAGCGAGATGCTAACGGTCTAATCAGATTCAATGATCTATGCTAAGCTACAGCTAAAAGTGCTAAAAGAGCCTATTTTCAAAAATAGTGGAGTGTTCCTTTAAGAGTCTACCATGTAAACAGAGATTTTTGATTACCTTAATCCGGCTAAAGTCATATTCGAAGTAAACAGAAATCGAATTAAGACATGTGGAGCATTCCTATTTTAGTCGCATTACTGAAGTGCAGTATAGACATGTAAACACCTTAATCACATTATTACCGTCGTGTAGGACTTTTCGCC
>NW_015626033.1:429398-457107 GCF_001515625.1 Sinocyclocheilus rhinocerous | reverse complement strand
TCAACCGTTTGACGGCAAATAAAAGAGATTCAAGACCCGCCGTCGTCTGTATGCACGTACAAATAATTAACTGCACTTGAAGCTTTCAGTAAATTAAAAATGAAACACCCAAAACTGTATATGGCATCATCACGAAGACGAACTATATGTTTATACGTGAAATTCTGGAGGGGACGTCGGATGGCATCACGTGGGACGTAATGACGTGTGCCATTAATCGAACTATGTACTATAAAATGTAAAACGGGAACATGAAAGGAATATTCTAAAAGCAACTCATGTAAACACCATAAACATAATATTGGCTTATTTAGAATAAGGTAAATAATTAGATTACTGATGTCCATGTAAACGTAGTCAGTGACTCGCTCAGAAACAGGCACTTGTTTCATTCATGAATTAATCAAATGTTATTGAATTAATCGGTTACTCACTTACCAAGACAGTAACTTGTTTTGTTCATGAATGAATAAACAGTTGTTGAAAAAAAATTCAGCTGCATCCTAGTGTTAGGAAATAAAATTTTAATGGAGTTAAACGGTAAAAAAGTGCATTACATTGTTTTGTGAATCAGCACATTATTTTGTGAATCAGGCTTTGATTATAATTGCATCAAATCATTGTATCTCAGTTCACATGCAAAGGATCTCAAAGGCACAGCAGCACAAAACAGCTTGCTTAATTCCAAGCGTATGAGAAAGGGCGGAAAAAATGCTCATGAAAAAATAAATTATGATTTTTGTAGCGCAGATGCACAAAAACACTTTAGAAATATTATTAATAGACCTCTGAGGAAAAAAAAATAATAAAACAAATGTTCCATATGACCGATAAATAATCAAATAAACTGAAATGAAAAACCAAACTGCTTGGATATTTATTATGATCTGAAACTATTTTATGTTTTACAGTTAAGCCAAATTATAAATCATTATGCTCCTTACATATAAGACCATAATGCACATCCATTCCTTGAATTAAATAATGCATAGTCAGACTCACAACTGTTTCATTTCTAAAGTCCAGTAAACTTCTTTGACAAATACAGCCATAGGCAGTGTTTTGCGGTGGCATACAGGTTTCATCTGATACACTGAGCTGTACAGCATATGCTGCTTCGGACCAGAAGCAAATGGGGCGCATGTCCAGCAGAACCAATCCATTTGGTCAGGCCCTTTCAAATCCATTTCCTACATGCATATCCCGCAATTTCAACACATTGTCCATGTGCAACGTCTCAGACAAGGGCTTCTTCAGCACAGCTAAACACAGCTATGGGGATAATGGATCATCATCCCCATACTTCACCGTGAGTTATGAGCCACGCTCACCTTAACGTATTTCAAATATTCCACATGGATCTCAGTACTAAGATATGGCAAATTTAAAATTCATTCAATTTGGTGTGGTATTTTTGAGTCTCCATTGAGAGCTTCAGAAGCTCGGACTGATTCAGAGAATTAGCACGAATGTGTCACTGCCAGTAAAAGTTTGTTCACGTCAAGACCGGGTTATGCATTAAACATATGCATGTGGGCAGTTTTTCCTCTTTCCTGCAATAAAATCAATTAGCCATACGTAATAAATCTAAAGATTGACACACGATGCAGAAATAAACTTTCCATGTACAGGGACTCCTAAAGTCAAAAATCTTGCCTGCGCTCGAGACACATGTTTCAGTACTTCTCTGAGTATCAGATAAAGTGTTTGTCTGGAATACTCTTTGGATGAATTACGAGCTCAGCAGTTTCCTTTCCTCCATCAGAGCTGTTGGCAAAGTTTGCCCTGTGTTGCTAATCTGAAGCCAGTTTGTCACTTATAACTGCTCAGATAAAGATTTGGTAGGGGAAGTTTGATCCACGCCAGAATGCAGGAACAATGGGCCTTCAAAATTTCCTCCCTCGGTCTCTCTTCCACAGTATTTATGATGCTCAAATGTGAAGTAATTGGATAGGCGGAAGAAATATGATGTGCTCTGTCGATAGAAAAGTACGACGCAATGAGAGCTGTTGGAAAATGTCAGGCTTCTATCATTTAGCCCGGTACGATAATGTGTTTCATCGTCCGCATTCTGATCCACACATCCTTCATGCGGTAAACCGAAGAACACCCCTATGAGCCCCCTTGAAGATTAAGTCAGAGTCAGAGTAAGTCTTAAGTGGAGATGAGTCTAGTGGACATGAACCGTTCTCCAGAGTCAAATTCAAGAATATCATACTGCAATAAATTCTGGCTCCACGCTTATTTTACTAATTCATAAAACTGCTGGATTCTCAGTAGAGCAGTGTCGGGTTGTGAAGAAGGGCCTGCGTCTTGGGGCTTTCAGTTAAAATTTGGCATTTGCACACTGCCTAACTGTAGGACAGGCCCATCAGCGAGCGAAAAGGAACAGAATCCACTGCGGTCTTCCCATGGGAGACGGGAAACAAGTTCAAGATTGCTTCGTGAGCAGCGCTCGCCTCTCTTCACGAATCACTGCTGTTGTCGTTCAGGTCATTTCTCAGGAAGCGCTATCCAGATGGCAGCTGGAAAAACACCTCTGTTATTATACTCTGCGTCTCTCCATGTTGTTCTCAGTATAAATACCGCTATGTAAGACTAACGCAAATCTTAATAGGAAACTTACCTGTCTGAGAGTTTCGATCCACATATGCAATAAAGAAGTCCTACTTAGTGCTGTCTGAGGTCCTGAAACCTAACACAAAAGAAGAAATTTTGAAGAATGTTGGTAACCTAGTTGACGGTAGCTATTGACTCCCATAGTATTTTTCTATATTATAGAAGTCAATGGCTACCGTCAAGTATTTGGTTACCAACATTCTTCAAAATGTCTTCTTTTGAGTTCAACAGAAGAAAGAAACTTATACAGGTTTCGAACAACTTGAGGGTGAGTAAATGACATAATTTTCATTTTTGAGAAAACTATTCCTTTAACAGTCATACTTGAAATCGTTGGTACTGATAAGAGAAGCATGTATTTTGCATACCAATTATTTAGCACAAATGTGACATGCCAGCAGTTCCTAGTTGCAAATTGCAAGCACTATTTATTCTTCCTAGCACTTAACCCGATACACATGAACCAGACACCAAATTTAGTTACATTGCACAAAAATGTAGTATCCATTATTCAGGGTCTTAGAAAACCAGGGCCATAATCTTTTCAGACAACTCTTCTTTTTCAGTTCATTTTGAGAAAAGAGTGTTTTTCTGTGAGATATCTCAGAGGAAAAAAACCTATGCAATTTCTATCAGCTTCCACAGCAAACACATTCATTATAGAATAAAGCGCCACATGCTCCACCCACGAACAGCACGCCGTTGCTTTCCACACTGAGATGGAGACTAAAGCAGCAGACAACTGGTGCAGCGGGGCCGGCCACATTCTCCAGCAGATCATTTTCACACGCAAGCTTCAGCCTTTACGTTAACTGAGCCCAGCATCTCAGAGCCTTGCCAAGAGGGGCCTACCACCTGCAGCGGCCAAGCAAGCGCAGGCACGGATCGCTCCGTAAGATGCTAATCAACACAAAACAAATGCAAACGTTTTCCACGGAACGTCCGTAGGGATTCTGCGCTGACACCAGCTGGTGATGTAATCGCTATCTGTCCTTTCTCGTTCATCACATTTGGAAATGAGTTTAGTAATATTTGCCTACAAAAACTTTTGGGTTTTGTGTGATACCTTTTTTTTGTGTAATAAAGTCCTCAAATATCACAGTGCTGTAGCTCAGAGTATTTCTAAGTAGGGCAACAATGATTATTTATATATTTTATAGATGTATCAACCAATTTTTTCCCCCAGATAAATCTATCAATTATTTTCTGATTTGTTGATGAATCCTTTGGTTAGTTTATCAAAAAAGTTAAAATACATTTTTAGTCAAAAATTTTACCATAAAAATGATTGCTTAAAAAAAAAGAAAAAAAAAAAGAAAAAAAAAAAGAATTTCCAACATAAAAAAAATGATGAAATCTGTTTCAGCTATTTCTAAGAGAAACACAAATAAATCAAGACAAGCATGTTTAGTTACTGTACATGTTTAGCATGTAATTTAAGCTTTTTAAATTAAATTCAGATGGTCATATACCTTAATTTTAATAATAAATATATCATAACATAAAAAATCCCTCAGCCTGACAGGTCTAATAAATTACTTACATAACATCAGAAAACTGGAGTGTTTACTTGGATTCAGGAAAAAAAATAATAAAAACACAGCCCGACAGCTCTTTCTTTCCATCTGAACTCTCTTGTGTTTCCTGGGATCTTGGTTCTTATTCATTTCCATGCGGCTGCCTGCAGCTGTCCGTTCACACAACGTGCATGCTTGCTAATTTTCCTACAGGGTGTGAGATTGATTGTGAACAGAAGAATGTCCGGTGAATGAAGCATGCTGTCTGTGAGAGTGCTGAGCATGCCTTTGGGTGATGAAGCTTCTGTTTTGGCCGGACAAGTTGTGTTTGTGTCTCCCTAAAGCTCATGGCCTGAAGCCAGAGCAAGGCACCCTACATAGCACATTTTGCTGTGTCTAATGAATGCATTTATCTCATTTGCGGGACAGGACGGCAAATAATTTACACTAGCAAATTCCTCTGACCACAGCTGGGCCCGAGTCTTAAAGCAAAACCCCCAACGGTTTTATTCACTCATCTATATTCTCTCATATTCTTACTCAGGGTGTCAAATAGCAGTTAAGCTGCTTCTAGTTTTGAGACTAGACCTACTTTAAGGGTCACAGAGCGGTATTTTCAGGCTGGAAAAGTTTTCAAACATTTCTTTCTTTGAAAAAGGGAAGATCAAGAAGGCTATTAGAACTCTTTAGAGTTCAAAAGAGGAGGACTGCATACCTCATGAAAAACAGCACAGTAGAGGAGAGCCAGCATGTTGCTGAGGGCACTTTCCAGGCCACGTTCTCACGGTCTTATTCATTTAAATACAAAGTATTTGGACATTTTAGAGACACTTAAAAGTGTATAAATGAGCATATAATTAAAAATAAGCATTTCAAGCAATAAATCATTCAATAAATCATTCCAAATGAAGACACTTTCTGATTTTCAGACTTTAGTGGAACATGTTCATAGTTAATGTGATGAACTACTCCATTATTGGTTACTCTGGTAGGACACCTGTGTGAACTCAAGAGGAACTGACTTCATACATTGGGTAAAATGGGACCTTGGGAACTGCTGATTAAAAGTAATTGCAAAATGGCTTAGAAAAGAGAAGCTAGTTCTGAGAAAAAGTTTTTTTTTTTTGTGAAAATTCCATATGGTTTGATATTTTATTAATTGAATGCAACAAAGTTCATACATTTTTAAGCATGACGTAAGTGGGCCACTGTATGTTCTACATAAACTGTTCATAGACATTCTAGGCTTTAAATATACTCATGGTGTTCTTCTACAGTATAAATTCAGTCTCTGTTTGGAATTATGGAGCGGATCTTCACTCAGAGGAGAAGAGAAGCACAGCGGCGTTTCACATGTTTCCCTAGAATGACATAAATCAGCAAGCACTTCGTTATGAAACAGTCATAATGAAAACTGGAGGAATGCCTTGAATTTAACCAGTGGATCTTCAGTGGGAGCAGCAGACAAATGAAGGCCGCATGGGGAAGAAAGGACACCACCTTGATACACAATGAAACTGTATATCCGCGAAAATTTAAAGACTGATGTCAGGTAACACGACCACCTGAGGACTTCTATGAACAGCTCTGCAGAACGCTAACAAGTGTTCATCAAAAGCCCATGAGCTCGGTTTAGCAGATGGCATGAATCACTACCAGAACTATCATTCCTAATATTTCTTCCTTTTTTTTGTTTCAACCAATTTATACACATTAAATATTTTTCAAATATTCCTTTTTTATTTAACCAACTATCAATGCAACATGTTAATTACAAAAAATTAAATAATATTAATAATTTAATATAATAATATAATAAATAAAATAAAAATTAACACATTTAATCCCATACATTACTACAGGCAATGTGCCTCAACAAACCACACTTACCAAGAGTCAACATTAAAAACTTAAAAACACAAAGTGTAAAATAAATAAATAAAAATACGGCCATATGCAAAGTATCATCCAAAGATTAAAAAATTGCACAGACGAAAAATTAGAGTGCACTTTTTGTTAATAAATATTTAAATATTGTTAAATAATACATTAATTAAAAAATCTATTAAATAAAATTTACTGATGTCTAAAGCCAATTTTGTTTTCCTCAAAATGTATGGTGTATTCAGTGTCTGCAAAAATAATCTAATGAATCGAATTACCTTATTTTGTGATTTTCACAGAAAAATACTGATTAATTTGCATATACTGTATCATTTAGCATATCATGTAGTTGATTCAATAAAATGTAATTAATTACCAGACCAATTTTTTCACATTAAGTAAACGTAAAGTTTAAGGAAACAGCATGTGCTCCTCTACAGGCCACTATTTTAAATTATAGTGTTTTACATTAAGCGTTCCCCACCAAACCGCTACCAGCTCTGGAATCCTAGAGTGTAAGATTATTTTATATACAGCAATTGAGTCCTGTGCAACCACAGATCCCTGGCAATTCCTGTGGTAAATTCACATCAAACAGAATTCCCCGATCAGAGGATCACAGAAGCAGACCGCTACTGCCGGAGCCCTGAACATCAAGGACACATGTGCATTTCAACAGGTAATACGAACTGGAATGCAAACGCAAACTACTGATCAACAAGCAGAAATGATATCTTGTTTTAGCAACAGTGTGCTTGTGGGTTCGTGGTGAGATTTAACACTCGCGTAATCCAATCATCGCTTTCACTTACTTTTTTTGGGAGCGACATCCCCCTGAGGGTGTATAACCGAACTTACACAGCTTTGTCTTCAGCCAACGGCACTGAAAGATCCAATCAATCCGTGAGCTTCAGTGAGTAACGAATGAGCAGTAAAGACAGACAGAATGTTATAAAAATAAATATAACAGGTATACAGAAAGATGGTTTAGTCAGAGACAGCCATTGGGGAGATAGGATCAAGATCTCCAAGTAGCCAAAAGTTCAATTTGATGAAAACGACCGTGGGGATGCTGAGGAGCTCAGCCTCTAAGCACCCACTCCATCTGTCTCACGTTACCACAATTTCTTTAATTGGCCCAATTGAAGCGCAGTCATTGATTGGGGCTATTTGCAGACAGGGCAAACATCTCAACCTCCTCAATTATCTCATTGATTACAATAATGCGGAAAATTGCCCACTGAGAGCTGGACAGTAAGTCAAACACCTGGCCAGAGCGTCACACTCCACCGTTTAGATGCAGAAGTGTGGAGATGAAAAGAGCACAGCTGTCAAACCATGCTGAAAAATGAAATCCGAACAATTCGTCATTTCTTCTCACGGATTGGAAGAGCTCGTTCTCGGCTTTGCAGGAAACATCATCTGTTTATCTCACTATGGCATTTTGTTGAGTTTCCAAAGCGATCAGTGCTTGTGTATTCAAATATTTAACGGAAGAATGTTGCTTCGTTTCCATTACAAACAGCTCTGTTTTGAACAGTTACCAGACTGACATTTTTGTACAATTAGAACAGATAGTTTAGTAGAAAAAGGGTAACAGCAAAATGACCCATGTGGTGATCGGTATATTCCTCGGTTGCTAAGCTCGCAGAGGGTCAATGTTTTATTCTATCAGAGATAAACTGCAAGCAGATCAGATAGAAGAATTCAGGCATTGTTTACATTAGCTGTGCCCTCCTAATCCCCATTACCAGAGAGGAATTCACAAGATAGCTTCCAAGCACAACTCAAAACACATGCATCCGACAAGAGGAGCTCATAAATTAAGAAATGACTTCATTTTGTGCTCTTGATTCTTCTCAGAGCTGCTAAACTTAGAAAAGAGGCGGGGCTGTGGGCATGGTTACTGTCATTTCAATATGTTTTATTCAAAACGAGACACGAGGGATGCATTGTTGTCTGGTCTTGTTCAAAATGAAAGAGAACGGAAGAATGTGACCCTTCATCATCTTATGAAATCTGGTCGAAAGGATCGCTTTAACAAAACCATTGTATTTCGAAAAGAAGCTTAAATGTATCTCCTAGGCTACAGAAACAGTCACAAACTGTCTTCAAGATGTTCATCAATCCACAACTGAACAACATTGGCTCAACTCGTAGGAAAGAAAAATCACAAATGAGACCTCTTTAATACACTGCAAAAAAGAGAGAGATTTTCTTACATATTTTTGTCTCGTTTTTCAGTAAAAATATCTAAAATCAAGATACAAGAGTAAATTACGTAAAATCTTAAGTCTTGTTTTCGGGAAAAACGACATCAAAATTTAGTGAGTTTATGATTAAAACAAAAAATATATATTTGCCAGTGGCCTTAGAAAAGTAAACTTAATTCAAATGGAAACCCACATTATCTTTCTTATGCAATTGACATGTCTTTTCTTGTTTGAATCAAAACAAATTATTATTGACATATTTTTCAGAAAACAAGACTTAATATCTTGCGTCATATAGTGTCTCATATAAATGTATCTTGATTTAAGAATGTTTTAATACCTGTACGGGAAACAAAATGAAAATACTAAGGAAACATCTCTTCAGAGTTTTAGAAGAGATCTTAATGCCAAACTCAAACATTTCTCAACCTTTTACGAGACCATATTACCTGCTATCTACATGAATCTCTTGACCCTTACCGTTTGCCAACAGTTGTCTCATTTGAGTGTTTATTTCTCCTTCGGAATTTAGGTGAAACACCTGATACAGTTGACACTAAAATGAAATATAACTAGGAACTCCATTGAGTCTCCTGAGATATGATTTTCTTCATTCAGCTCATTTTAAGAAATGGTTTTAGTAGCGACTACACAGGCCATGTGCGAATGCAACACTGTGAAATGCGATTGGTTAAAGAACGCATTACACACCAATCAGAGGGCACGTTACTGGTCAGGCAGCAGCATCCACATGTGTTAAAGATTTTAAAGATGCTGGCTCTGTGTATGTTTACAAAAGAGTAGGTCCTCATTAATGGATCATTAGTCATATGCACAGTAGTTTGTTTGGTTTGAATGTCCTCCATTTATCTGTGTCAGTGCTTTTTACTCTGAGAGGGCTCCTGAGCACACATGCATGTCATGTGTTGTATGTTACTTTAGTGTGTACATTAAATTGCATCTTTGTGTCTGGTAAAGATTTTAAAGACTCTGGCACATGTCATGTTTTGCAGGTCATTCATCTGATCATTTGTTATGTGAAGAGGTTTAAGTGAAGTTTGAACCAGTTGGTCTTTCCATTCACAAAGCAAGAGAAGAAAAGTCAGTGTAAATATTTAAATGTCTTTAAATATAATTGTGTTGCACCAATGCGATCTTAGAACAGAACCGAATTTGGACCCCATTGACTTTCATTGTATGGACAAAAACAGTTGGAACATTCTTCAAAATATCTTCTTTTGTGTTTTGCAGAAGGATTAAAGTCCTAAAAGTGTATTTATTTGTTGGTTAAACTGTCCTTTTAAAGTTTTTAATCCACCATTACATTTCTTACATTGCATTGTAGCCTGGATGTCCTTACTATTAATTGTGCATAATATATGGCTATGCAACACGCCTATGAATTACACACACAATTTGTTACATTACTTTACTTCCATTCACCCTCTACAACAGCGTGCATGTATTCCTAATCGCTGTAATGTGCATGTCACTGTGTTTAGAAACACCTGCACTGGTGAACTCTGCCTGCTGAGTTCTCAATACACAATATGAGTGCTTTGAATCTCCCTTTGGATTGTGCTCCAGAGACCACACAAACACACACACACACACACACACACACACTTATAGATAGACTAACAGACTGTTCTACTGCTCAGACAGGAAAAGCATACACAGTTTTATGATATGTGTAATGTCAGTCTGACCCCAAGCTTCAGCTGCTATTGCCTGGGAACAAGCAGAGTGAACCAGAGTTCACCACAGGTCAGAACAACTGCGCTGACACTCCTTAACACGCAATAATAAACCAAGACAAAGCAGCAATTAGCTGTGGTTACAAAACGAGAGAGAAATGATCACAACAGAATCGAGTTACACATGTTGCAAAGAAGAGTTTCTGAAATATGAGAAAATCAAATAAAGTTTGTTTAAAATACTTCATTCAATACTTTTTTGATGAAATCTGAGCGCTTTCTTATCTTCCTTAGACAGCAGTGTAACTACCACGTTCAACTTCATCAAAAATATCTTAATTTGTGTTCCAAACATGAACAAAGGTCTTAGGGTTTGGAATTTTGAATTTTTGGGTGAACTATCCCTTTAAGGGTCTCTTGCTCAGCAAAAGGTCTTTGCCGACATTCATTCTCATTTCTGTAAAATTTATTTGCATGCATAGCCACATTTGGGTGGAGAGGTTTTCTATCTTGTCACCGTAGGGTACAACTTCAAAATTTGAAATGCTCAATTATTCAAATCAGTTAAAGAGCAGCTGGATTGCTTAACATTTAGATTACGTAAACAATGAATCTGGATTGACAGACGCACCCAAATACTTTTTCAGTTACAAACATACAGTACGTGCAAATTCACCACAGAACAATATGGGAATATTTTTTTACCTGAAGGCAACATGGGATGCACAAACCCTTAAAGGCACAATATGTAAGTTTTTTTATTAAAATATCCAAAACCCACTAGAGCAGTGTTTTATATTTTGCTGACTTGTGTACTTACATTATCCCAAATGTTTCGAAGAATGTTTAAATCCAGAGACGCTTTAATATGTTATGCATTTTATTAGACAGGTGACGACTGCACTGAGTAGCATTATAACAGAACTTTCAAATGTAGTATGATAAAACAACTCTGCTTTACCCCACATACACACGACCGGAAGGAGCGGAAGCTGTAGACTGTGGCATAATAAAAGCTCCGCTGCTTTCGAGCCGTGTGTCACGCTTGTTCAGCGGCCTCATTTCGCTTCGACGGCTTTCAGCCTCACTCTGCTTCATACTAGCTCATCCATGAACATGATTTCTGACCGAATCCCGTCGGATTGCATCGGCTGTGGGGATGAAGATGACAACTCCCATGATTCCACACTCTGTGACGGCGTCATCATACACACGACCGGAAGGAGCGGAAGCTGTAGACTGTGGCATAATAAAAGCTCCGCTGCTTTCGAGCCGTGTGTCACGCTTGTTCAGCGGCCTCATTTCGCTTCGACGGCTTTCAGCCTCACTCTGCTTCATACTAGCTCATCCATGAACATGATTTCTGACCGAATCCCGTCGGATTGCATCGGCTGTGGGGATGAAGATGACAACTCCCATGATTCCACACTCTGTGACGGCATCATCAAACTACGTCTTTGTTTTTTTGTTTGTTTTGAATACGCGCCCTCTAGTGGCGAAAACTTACATATTGTGCCTTTAACATAATGATAACAAATTGAATTTGAATTTCAGTATATGGATTTTTCTTCAGGCCAGACATGGGTGATGACAGATTTTGCATAATACTTCATGTAGCCCAAGACTAAGTATGTGATTCTAAGGCAAAGGGTTTCATGAAGGGCAGAGTGTTCCGTATATTAGGATAATGGTTCTGAACTGGTGGGCGGCAACCTGAAAGTGGGTCGCAGGTCCGGCCCCTGACAACAAGGAAAAAATGTTGCTAAAGCTGCAGTCCGTAAGTTTTGCCTCTTTGTCGCCATCTCTGTTTAAAACCTGCAATTGCAGTTACTTGCGGAATTATTTTCATTACGTGGTTGTGCTCCGGCACGGCTCCAGAGCGGATGAATCTAATGTTTTGAGGAGTATGTGTGGTAGTGAGTCACCGCACCGGTGTGGAGATGTACTTTGTCTTGTCGCCTATGTCTTGTAATATATGACCCAAATAAGAATTTTCACCGGATATTGTCATCAGAACAAGTAAGTAACAAGTCTTCCACATTTGTTCTGACCAACTGAGGAAAAAAGCATTACAATACATCACGCTACCAGTGGTGATTAAATCTAACGATCAATTAGCTCATATCACATCAAACCATGCAAATTATTATTATCTTTTAACCCAAAAAGCAAATTATTCTTCCTTCGAACTGGTTCTTTTTAAAATACAAATCATGTGTAATCCCGGGCTATCTGTAATCAAACGCACATTTTAAACAGGAAAAATTTTATTTCAGTATTACAATCCGCCATTAAAATGATAAATGTAATTATTCTAGCTGCTGTGAGAAAAGGCTATAAACGATCCGCCACATGCAGGATCCTCACACGCGATAGCCTACTAGCTGGGACGCCTTCTTTATGTTTACAGACATGACGTAATGACGCAGCAGCATGCTCGAATTTCCCGCGAAAACCTACCCGTACTACTCAAATTAGAAAACATTATTATAAGCTTACCGCTGTGAATCGGGCTAAAGTAAGGCGATAGTTTTGAACACTGGTTGGTTATGTACTTGCTTAAATATTGATTTCGGATCATTTTTAAACAAAAAAAGTTACGGACTGCAGCTTTAAACGCAAGTCATAAAATGCAACCAACCATATAATAAGGAAATTGTACGATAAGTAGGCAAAATAAATAGACATTTCAACTTTTAAGAGGAAGAAGAAAACTTTCCACATCTTTTGTTGTTTACATCAAAGGCTTTGCATCCAATCAAACCCTACGGTATTTTGGTGCAAATTCATTCAGCCAGTTAAATCAGGCAGATGCTAACATGGAAAGCTTTTATAATGTGTCCTGATGCTCAGAAACCGTGAACAAAACTATGAAACAAGAATAAACATGGTTTGTGATGACAACAGTTGTTACTGGCAGCCAAAAGCATGAAACTATTGACATTCAAGGGACATCTGGATACCAAAATGGTAAATTCTGATATTCGGCGTATGTCATGTTAATAATTTTGCAGACTCCTGTGCCTATCCAGTTCATGGTAATATTAATAAATGCTTGATTTTGAGATGGATATGTCCTCCCGCACGTCACAGTTCCATGCAATTCCTTCCTCCCTCTGTCTTTCTCTTCCTTGCTTTCACTCTGTATCTTTCCTTCCAAATCTCTAGCTCATCTTCTGTTTGTGTGTGTAGGCACGGCTGATCTTTCCTCTATGTCGGTTAGGTGCATGCTGTTCTCTCTCTGAAGCGAAACAATGGGAGAGGATTTACACAAACTCGTCTTGTTATTAATTAGTGAGCTCATTTATTTTGGAGATGGGAGGAATAACAGGCCTTCCACTCCGGCCAAGATTTACTGCACTAGGTTGCTATGATGCTCAGAAATCTGAATGAAATCCAGGTCTGGCTTTCAGCTTTCTGGGCCTGCTGTAACACAGAAGGAATTAAGGCAAAAATGTGATCTGTTAGTCTTGGCAAAATCAACTGTTCCTAAATCAAAGAATGTGTCTATTTTTCATTTAGACCAGGTGTAAATGTCCAGGACATGAAGATTCAACCTTACACACAAGGTTGGGCCAATATTAATTGCTGCGCTAGATAACTCATAAGGTAGATAGATTACAACCGCAAATGCAAAATTAGGAAGTACTGTTCTCCTTGGAAAACGGCCATGAGAAGTGTCATCTGCATTTCCAGATGAGTTTAAACAAAAGTTTTGGATTTTTGGATGTTCATTGAATCCTGTCAATGACCTACTGCTTTGGGGACTTGGTCACCCTTTCATAGTTTATTTTGTGATAATGACTGGCAGACTGTAACTGATTATTGCATGGCTACTCCCCAAATAAATAAATATGTGGACATGAAATACTGAGCTGAAGTTATTTTATAATAATAATTTTACCTCTACATTATTTTAATCTGCTAAGAAGAGAATCCACTAAAAAAGGACAAAACAATCAGCATAGAAACAAGATGAATAATGCAACAATACAATCATACTAAAATACTGAAGTCCCTTTATTTAATTTTCAAAGCAAATTACAACTTGGATGCAAGAAGGGACTAGTTGCGTTTACGTTTTCTCTCAAGAGACTGCAAATCTGCAGTGTGAGACAGGAGATATAAAAGCGGATGGATGGACGATGGTGAACATAAGGAAATGTCTGACTACTGAATGCCATGACTGACCAATCAGAAGTCAAATGCTTTCCTAACTACTAGCTAGTTTTTCTGCCACTCCTCTCCACTTTCTCCAAAGCTGTTTTTATTAATTTCCTTTAGTCAGATGTTTAAACCCTTCAATACAGACAGAAAAATCAATTATACTTACCTTCACCTCACCAATGGACAGTATATTTCTTGAAATGGCAATTTCTGAAGCTGAGAACTAGCTTGAGCGCAAAAACAATCCAATGAGTGCAGAAATCCATTTCGTTTTGTAAATGTGATTTGACAGCCAGTGCTAAGATTTGCAATGTGGTACACTATACTTCATACTTAGATGGAGAGTTCGCGATGTTCTTTCCTCTAATTTATCAATGTTATCTCTCTGTTCCTTTCAGAAGATAACAGTCTACATAACGGTGCTTAATAGCGTCTTGCCTCACTCTCTTTTTATGCACATTTGGACACTGGTTTTGTAATATTTATATTTTATTTACATGAAAATGTGAATGCTCAGGATAGAACACTGCCTGGAGTCACATGTGAAGGAAATTCTTCATTCTTCCTTTTTAATGAGAGGGGCGCAGATGTTTCTTTTGTGACGGTGCACCAAGAGAAAGCGCCATGTTGATGGTATGAAAAAGGAAGATGGCACACAATATAAACAAACAGATACACAAAGAAGAAAAGAGCAGGAGAAGAAAAGAGTCACCGAGAGAAGACTCAGGGAGGAGGGCTGTTTTTGGATACATTTGTTTTATGTGTGGATGCGACACAGCATTGGAATGTATTGGACCAGAATACAGTTCTCCAGGGTTCGGCCGTAACACAGGAATGTTTCGGAGCATAGCTGCACTCATCTGTCAGCGTTGCAAGCCCACCCGCCTCCCCCCATCTACATTAGCTGCTACTTATTGCACTGGCATTAGCAGAGAACTGGAGAACACAGCTAATAAATTACTTTGCTTTCAATTATTTTCCCTCCCATATTTCAGCCCAAGGCATGTAAAGTAAACAGTCGAGAGCGAGAGGGGTAGAGAAAGAGGTTTTCTTAAATCGGCCCCAGTAGCTGAGAGCCTCAGTGCAGTTGAGCTTGTAAGAGTTTATATGGCGGTGCTGCATACTGTCACTTTTATGAGTGTCTGTAGTCCATGAATTCTGCTCTAATGTAAACCCATAAACTCCCAGCACTCACGGTGGAGAGAACAGAACAAAAAACACAGTCCCTTCAGGAAATATGTGCTTATTGAGTTTCATAAAACTCAAAAACTTTTGTCTGTGCTTTTAAGTTTTACATCTGAGGGGGAAAACAATGAAAAATGAATTAAGAAAGAAGACAAAGGGAGTGCACTTTTATATCCTCTGCTTCCTCTGATATTTAATTGTGGATGAGGAAACGTAGGGAGCGTAATCTGATCTCAGGTCAGGGCTTTTGGGCAGCAGCCTCCCGTTACAGTGGACGTTCCCACCGTAAAGCTGCTCGAACCTCTGCTCAATTGCACAATAATCATCCCTCAAATATTCACTAATCTTTCAGATTAACCACAAAGCAATTCTTCTCTCTTCCTTTTCCACATCCCTCTTTCTAGTCAGACCAGAAGGAATGCCTGAAAGTCTTCTATAGCTTAATAAATTCACTCCTCACACATTTGAACATGAAACTCAAAACCCGTAGCGCGGCCTTCGGGATAGAATACCCTACGCGATTCAACAGCTCTACAATTATAACGGAGGGAAAAGAAAATAAAGAGCTCTGTGTGGAAGAATATCCATGAACAGTAAAATATCCGGCTGTTTGAGTTTAAAACCCTTTAGTGATTATGAAAGCAGACAGACTAATGGCATTAGAAAACGGAAAAAGTATTTGCATATATAATCCAGTGATATTTATATACAGTGGCCAAATACAGTGAAATGTATATACATTTATTATTACACCACCACTTTAAATTGATCAAAATAGTAAAGACATTCATAATTTTACGAAAGATTTCCATTTTAAATGAATGCTGTTATTTTTCTATTCAAAGACAACAACATATCAAGGTTTTCATAAAAATATTAAGCATCACAATTGTTTTCAACATTGATAGTAATAAGAAATATTTCTTGAGCACCAAATCATCAAATCAGAATGATTTCTGAAGGATCATGAGACTGCTGGAAATTCAGTTTTTCCATAACAGGAATAAATTACATTTTAAAACAAATTAAAAAGTAATTAAAATATAAAATGTTCAATTGTAATAATATTTCACAATATTACTGCATTACTGTATTTTTAATCTAAATATTAACCTAAATGTTCAATCTGCATTTAAAATAAAGGCAGCTTTGGTGAGCACAAGAGACTTCTTTCAAAATTATCTTACCGACCTCAATCTTTTGAATGGTAGTGTATATTAATTGATTATGTAACAAAATAATTGGCATTTAAAGAAATATAGCAATGTTTTCAAGAAAAACATTTAACAAAATATACATTTTTGAGATCTTAAAATATAAAGGCAAAACAATAAAGGCAAAAACGTATTTGGGTACTTTATGCCACATTTAAAAATATATAAATATAACTGCATTATAGATAAAATTGCAGTCCAAATAATGGAATTTATTGTAAATAAATAGCACAAGCACACTTTTGCATAAAAAATTTATAAAAAAGTTTACATTAAAAATGTAATTAAAATAAATAAAAATCATGAATTAAAATCAATTTGGACACTTCTGGTTATGAAACTACAGTTGTGTCCGAAACAATGTACTATACAGTACTGTCCACTTTTTTTGTACATCACTACACACACCAAAATGGCATATGGACCAGCTGATTAAAAGCAATTGCAAAAATAGCCCAGAAAAGTGAAGTTAGCATCATTCAGACACAACTAGGTTTGTTGTTTTTGTATCTAATGCAATGACATTCAGACATTTTTAAGGTTGATTAAGTGTCCAAATACTTTGAGAGGTCTTTATGCAGGGTGCGAACTACGGGGGAGCTAGGGGGAGCTCGGCTCCCCTTAATAAGAAATGGGCTCCCCTGAAAACGGGATTTGTGAAATTTTGGGGGGTCTCAAAAAATATTGACAATGTGTTATTTTGACGTGCAATTTCAGTTTTGTGTAATGTGATCATCGTGGATTATTATGTGTAAAAATTGCAAAAATATCATTCATTCATGCATGACGGCAATTTAAACCTAATTCACTTCAATAAAGATAACGATACATGCTATTCTTGTCATGAGCATCAAGGTGTGGGGGCGCTGCGGTGCAAATTCCACTCATGGCACGCGCAAGCGCACGAACCCCCCCCCCAAGGAAAAAAAACAAAAAAACAAGTGGACTCCCCCAAAGTCCACGGTATAGTTCGAACACTGCCTTTATGTATACACTACACTGGTATTTTGGACATCACGACTTTATTACTATCATGTGGTGCTTTTGTAGAAACAACTAGAACCAAAGAAAATCAATAACGTAAGGGTCCTATGGTGTAATAAATTGAAATGAAGGATCACAGCTACCTCTCATGGCGCTTTACACATACTGGCAAAACGTTCCCCTACACCCCACTGCCTCGCTCTCTAATTTTAAACATACTCCACTCCTGTATCATTACTCAGTGTTTCTGAGTTTGGAGTTAAATGCCACTTCCCTCAGATAACTGATACCGATCTCCTGCACATGGGACCTGTTTACACTGGCGCAGCTGATGGATCCTGCGCAGCCAATGCACCTGCACACACGCTCACACACACAAATACATACACATGCACTGAAAGCACTCTCATGTACACCATTAAAGGTTTCACATTGTGTGTGTGTGTGTGTGTGTGTGTGTGTGTTCACTCCCTGACATCAATCTGGCTACTGGCTGAGTCTGTACAGATGGGATTGATTACTACACACACTCTCCACAGGTAGAACACACTCTACATCAAACATCAGCAGAACGTATACGCATACATACATATGTACCGAGCGCACTACATCACACGGAACGACACACATATTATATGCTCTTCATCAAACTTTAAAGCATGCCAGCACACTTGCACACATACACAGATATTTTCATTGTGCTCTCTCCTTTTAAAGAAGGAAAATGTGACATTTTCTTTTAGGGAGAGAATTAGGCTAGTCCTCCAGTAAATACTTATTTAAAAATAATTTTACAATTTACAAATAGGTTATATATGTAAAGATTATAGCTAATATGACATAACAATAAACAACAATAACAGCATTTATTATATATTAATATCATATTATGCATTATTACAAATTTTCTTGGTTAATGTTAATTTCTACATGTATTTCATGTATAAATTTACATTTTATGGCTTAATATAAATTAACCCTATAAAGCCTATACTGTTTCATATTTGATGCATGAATATCTAAGGCTTCTAAATTACCAACATGATCAATTCTGTGCTGAAAAACCTGTTACAATCTACTACAGGCATACTGCCCTCTGATTGATACTTTTTTTTAGCAAGTAAAAGGCCTTTTAGTATATCCAGTATCCTTTTCCTTGGAAATCTTTAAAGGTGCCATAGAATGGAAAACTGTATTTACCTTGGCATAGTTGAATAATAACAGTTCTGTACATGGAAATGACATACCGTGAGCCTCAAACACCACTGTTTCCTCCTTCTTATGTAAACCTCGTGCATGCAAAAGACCACTGAAAAATAGGCAAATCAGAACATGAGCCACTAAAGGGACATGGTTAGCTGCTTGCTAGTGGTAGCCTGTTACATTACAGTACATAAGATTTCACTTGCCACATAAACAGAGTAAGGAGAGATGACTGAGGATAATGGCGAATGATTTACAGATTCTGAGCACCAATGACAAGCATCTGATCTTGTAAAATGTGTGGTAAGTACTGCCGCTGTAGTTTACACAGAGCACGTGCGATCGCAAATCTCGAAAGTGAAAGTAAAACGCGATCGTGCATTCAATGGTGTTTCAATGCCCCGCATATTAATAGCGGCTCCCTGATGCCCGCATTTTTTATACAGTATAATTACACAACGATATAACTGCAAGAGACTGTATTGAAATATATATTTTCCCTGTGTTTCCTTCCTGCTGTGTGATCTACTGAAATTAGCTGCACTGTGAAACAGCCAATCAGAGCAGAGCTCAACATTGAGCCGCACTGTGAAACAGCCAATCAGAGCAGAGCCCAACATTATTATTCATGACCCTTCCAAATAAGGTAAACAGACCATTTAATTCTAGGGACAAATCCTAGGGTTATAAATGGACATGTAAAACCGTTTCTGGAGAATTTTTGCCCTTACCTAAGCCACATACCTTCTATGTAGATATCAGAGAACAATTTAAAATATTGTATCAATGCATTCTATGGCACCTTTAATTATTTTTAGTAAATGTAAGAATAACTAATTAATATAACCAATTATTAGAAATATTTACTGGACTGAAGTAACTATATTTTTATTCAGTTTGGGCCTCGGAATAAAATTTAGCTTTTTTTCCCCCTCAGAGTATGAGCTCCATATTCTCACATATATAAGCCATGAAATTTAAGTAGCAAATATGATACAAAATATAAAACACATATGCAAATATGCACACATACTGTATGCATCTGTTTGTATACTGTAGTGTCAGTAGCTGATTGATCATTCAGGGCAGTGTTTTACTGTTTTCTAATGCATAACAAAACCATACCAAGCTCCCCGTTTCTCATCTGGTGACTGGATGCATGAGAGCATCCAAACAGCATGATTTACAAGCACTGTTATTGCCAGCAGTATAATCATTTATTATTCTCTGCATGCATGCCAAGATACTCTCACATACACAGACACAGACACAGACACACACACACACACACACACACACACACACACCACCAGGCCTTTGATGACTTAGATGACTTAGTCTTACACTTTTTTGGGGTGATGTAGGGTAGTGGTTTAAGATCTAGGATAGTAACTGGTTCCAGGTTCAAACCTGGTAAGAACTATGCATGAACTAGCTTCAGTGGAACTTTTTTTTTGAGCAAGTCTTTCCCAGTAATACTGTAAGTCTTTGGCTGAAGTAGATGTATAAAAGTATAAATAATATACAGTATGACATCTGTAAATAAATAATCTAACAGCATTATAATTAATTATGATCATTAAAGGAAATCTGAATTAATTTTTATAGATGATTTGCAGCAGTGAATTATGCCAGATTTGACTTTCATCTCAAAAATATTCACCCAAGAAAAAGCTGGAGAAAGTACTTATATATACCCATATCCAAATACACTAATATTTAAATCAATTAGTTAAATAATTATTATTAGTAGGATTATAAATTGATTTTACCCAACAAGTCCAGAGAAGAAACTTTAAACTGTCACGTTCAACAGAACTAAAGAAAACAGAGTGAACGAAGGATTGAAAAGGGAAATGGGAGAATGTTGTGTGAGAACTCAGCGCTCCTGTCATTTATTCTGAGCAAGATTGTTAGGGTTTGTCTTATTATTTTCTAAGCGCCTATTAAAACATTTAACACAGCTAATAGTTGCTGCCTGAGGTCTGCTGAAGTAACATCAACTGTGTAAATCATGAGCTCATGTCTGTCTTAGAAAATGTAACAACTAATGGGAGATGAAGACCTTATTTAGAATAAACTATTTGCACTGACTTTCAGTCGTAATGTCTGTCCTTCCAAACCAACCATTGAGTGTGTTTACATGCATCTTTTCTTTATGCTGCTTTCTATAACACTTGTGCTCTCCCAAACTGAACTACATTACAAAATATTGGATATATAGTATAGTTTATAATATTATAGAAAACTGACTTTTAAGATGCAGTGAGAAGCTCAGGGCTATTTAACTGCTTTAAATATCATGAAAGGTCCTTTTAGGACTTATTTCTCTGAAATGTTTTCCTTAACATAATGTTTCTGATTTGCAGATAAATTAAATCCTATTTACTTTGAATCCCCACACCATCATGCATGTGTGTTTCTAATGAGGTCTCATGATATCTTGCAATTTCCAATTTCAGACAACCTCCAGAGAAGCATTTTTTGTCATTTCACAAGGGCCTCGGTACAACTGATGCAAACACCAATTTAATAAAACATAATTTAAAACGATGGGTCTCAGGTTACTTTGAAACCCTGCCAACGAGACAAAGTAAAAGAGGAAGGAAAAGAGAAAACGGGTGAGAGAGATGTTTGTAATGTCTCAATAAAACGTATGTTCAGAGTTTAAAAGTCCCTGGTGCTTGTAGGTCATTTTACTAAATAAAAGCAAAGAGGAAGAGAGAGTTTTCAATAGTACATATGAGAATTCTCACATTTCGTGAGCTCATAGGGATGTTACTCTGAGCAGCGGAATTTAAACAAATCTGTGACAAATCTATTCATTGAGCTTCGAACATGTATTTCACATGTCTGTTAATCCCACCAGCCTACAACACAACACCTGAAAGAACAAGTGAGGGGCCAGTCGTCAAACCAACCGCAACAAATTTATTTAGCACTTGCTCTCTAAAACCGTGTCCTAACCGGGTGCAGCACGATAAAGAGACAAAAGCTATTTCTTCTTGTAAGTCAATCTCAGTTTTTGTCGGTTTTATTGACTGCCTGGTTTCTGTAGATAAAAATGAATATTTTTCTTTACAACATATTTTTGAAGTAAAACCTAAACAGTTTTGGTTACCAAAGACTTTGAAAAACACTAAGACTTTCTCAAAATACCTTCATTTATGTTCCACAGAATAAAAAAGGTCATACAGGTTTGGAATTACATAAGAGTAGGAAAATGATTACAGAATTTTCATTTTTGGGTGAATTATTTTTTAAATGTTTTTGATCTGACATCAATCTCTCATGCTGCAATTCACCCAGATGTTCTTACTATTAATTGTGGATAAAGGGCAACGTAGTGCTAACCAACCTGTTAATGGTTTTCTGTGTGCCATGGCTAAGTTGGAGCCTTTCAGGTTTGTTATAAAAAAGACATTGGACGGCTATTGCTGGTCTCATGCACAGCAGGGATTTTTACTAGAGCCAATTACACTGTCATAATATCAGAACGCAAATAATGGAGAAGTGGAGAAACAAATCTGCTGAAATGCAGCAGCCAAACCTCATAGCTAAATCAAATGTTCTGAGAGAGTACTGAGTATCAGATCTCACTCAGTTTACAGTGCTACGAGGCACCAAATGCCAAAATGCTCAGTACTTTTACCACAATGACCCTGACAGCTTTAAACTGGACCTCACATCTTTAGAAGGTCAAAGGCCAAATACTGTAAAATAATTTTTTACACCGCTTAAAACATGTTGCAGTCAAACAGGTCAGGTTTGAAGTGTTTCGCTCCTGGCTAAAGATGCAAATGCTAGCGTTTTGAAGTTGTGACATCTGGAAAACATCAAGTCCTCAAGCTGCTCCTAAAAGGTAGGACTAATTTTAACTATACAAATTTGTGAACCTTTGCTCTAATGTTCGTGTTATTGTTGCCCGCTTTGTTTAACTTTCGCCGCCGCTTATATCAGCCTGCCATCAGTGCAGTGAACCCACCAAGTGGCGGAGCGTCCGTCGGCAGATCTTAAATCATCAGCAGATTAAAGAGCGAGCTGATCGGTACCTATAAACCCTGACTCTGGCAAAACACACTGGATTGTGGGACTCTGGGGTGAGAGCAGTGGATTTGCTGTGTTTTCCCAAGCACAGCTGAAAGGCTCATCAACAGCTCCCTGACGGTCTAAAGTAAAGTGTGTACACACACAAACACACTCACTCACTCCTGGCGTTCTTAAGTGGAAGGTCCCACCAGATCTACCAACCCATTCCCAGATTCAAACCTACTCTATATAGAGACACATTCTCTCTCGGTTTCAAAATAGACCAATAAGAAACCAGAATTCTCTTGAGGCTCTGTGGGTGGGCAGAACAGAAGTTCTAAAATGTTTCTGACCTTTATATGCGCATATACACAGAAACATATTTATTTTTCTGTATTTCTGAGTGTGTGGAAGAAGGGTTAACAGTTTTCATAATCTTCACTCTGCCCTCTGACCCTTATTTGCCCTAGATCAGAAACTGTACAGATGAATGGAGAGAGCACTTTGGAGGCTGGGTCATAGCCATGACCTTGAAAATCATTCGCAAACTTGTGTTTTTGTCATAATTATATGACATTTCAGTTACAAAACACTTCCCCCCAAATCTAAGCCACACATTTCGATCATTATGATTTAGGATGATTTGTGTGGATGAATGTAGGCCAAAAGCATTTACTCTTGAAATGAGACGTTTTACGAAACATTTGTGAACTAAATTTGCATAAATCGGAGACTGGGAGTGTTTTGTGGAAAGCATCAGCTGTTTCATTTATCAATGCGCTGGTTCCTCGCCTCGGTTTGCCTAAGATCTGATAACACTGTTGTTTTACGGCTTTATTGAAATGTTTTGCATTCAGCCATACTCGTTCTCTGGCGTTCCCTCAGCTCACACGGAGCTTGACCCATGCTGACACTTCTGCTCAGCCGTGATAAAAACATTTATCACTGGCCATACAGGGGTCAGAAGAGCGACTGAGGGGTGTTACACATCTATCCTTCGAGCTCCCTCTCTCACTCGCTCTCGTTATCCCTCCCTCTCTTGCACTCTTTCAGGCTGGACATGAGGGAAAGAGACCTCAGCCGAAGAGAATTTGTTTTCATGAAGTCCTGCGGATATTTTTTTTAAAAGGTCAAATGCTCCAACTGATGTTTTTCCTGTTCTTTACATGGTCAGCACAGATAGAAGATGAAACATAGAGCAAGAGAGCGAGAGAGGGATGCTGACATACTGAAGCAAAAATGAAGAACAGACTTGTCGAATAGGAGAACGACTCTACTGGCCAGTAGAAAAGCTCTTACCAACTTTACTAAGTGCAGTTTGGTCATCATGACAAATATCTAAATGTAAAAACGACACAGGACCTTTACATTTAGCCATTTATTTAAAACTTGTTTATCTAATATATGAAAAATTAGGAGGATAACACTCTGAATGACCTTCACTTCACTTGACAGATAATGTCAATAAAACGGATTTCAGTTATAGAAACACAGAAGTACACATACAAAATTAGTTTACTGGTCATATATTAGTGCCAGCAGCTCTACCGAAGTGCAATTTTGGACTGAGTGACCATGTCAACATATTCTGTTACACCAAATACACAAAATAATGATCTTTAAAAAAGCATCATATGACCCCTTTAAGTAATTAGTGGTTAAAATTGTCATCAAAGACACAATGAGGCTTTACATTCACCAGTAGTTCCTATCTACTGTAAACATGAGAGTCTGCTACTTGAAACACATTCTTAAAAAAACAACAAAAGTATTTTGCGTTTTGTAAATGTTGGCACAAAGAAACATACAGATTCCATAAAATGTGAGGTTGGAGGACAAAAATAACTACATTTTCCTCAGGAATTTATGTCCGCTCAAACAAGTCCTTCTGTGGAAAGAAGGCTAAATATATTATGTAACATAATCAAATTAAAACACTCCATGACTTTGTTCATGCTTAATCGATGTTCTAATGTTGGCTTTAACTCAGGGGTATGAAATCCAATAGGACGGGATTAGGATAAGAGAATAGGGCTCACAAATTCAACCACAGGGTGTATGTTTGTAATTATTTAGCGGAGACTTAGTAAATGCAGATACCGTTGAAACGGGTCAAACCTAGTGCCTTCTGTTCACACCCTCTTTGGGAAATCGGTTGACGTGTCCTTAAAGAGAAATGGACTTTACACAGCAAAAATGGATTAACAAACATCTGACCCATATTCATCTAGGATTTGAAGACTAAACCTGTGCGTATTTATTACGAACATCATCATCAGCAGCAGCTGTAACACTTCCTATGAAAGCATAATCATTTCTTCCATAAATACCATCCGGCGTGTGTCACCATCAAGAGGTCTGTCAAAAGATGATCCTTCCTAAGTCTAAACACGGCCTTTTACCCGTAAAGTATTAGAAGCACCTCTGAGCTCTTTCAATTATCTCAATCACCTCCAAAGCCATCTGAGCTAAAAACACTGCAGTTTCACGTAACCACGAGAGGTTCAGGGAAGCTACACCTCTGTTTTTCATTAGCCATTAAAAGCCTGTTGTTTTTGTAGAGGGAATAAGTGACCTAAAGGGGCATCGTTATGGCTTTGCGGTTTCAGTTTGAACGTAAAGTCGTGCTGGATTACCTCCCCGAGAAGCACCAAGCCCCATTCCATCCAGCTGACTCACAACCCAGCCCTATACATCTCTCCAGCTCTCTTCTCTAATATATGAACAGCTGTGATTGCTTTTATTAGAAGCTAATGCATGGGTTTCTTCCTGATTTTTGCATGCTAGTGAGACTAAGAACATTACTGAAAAAAAAAAAAAAACTGGAAATGACTACATAAAGGACAAAATAATCTGACCACAATCAAGTAAAACATCAATACAAATTTGAAAGCAGCAATATAGAAGTCTTACTTAAAAACACTGAAATTGTGTTGCTGTACGCATTCAAATTCATATTTTGCCTTAAACTGATTTACTGCAGTAGACCTATAATTATGATTTTTATATTTTGAGCTGTCGGGTCTAATTTCACTGGGAAAAACCATGGGAAAGTTAATTTGTTCTTACATGGTTACGTCATGTCCGTAAATACCGAAAACAAGATTTGCTACTATGGGCCTGTCCCAATACTCACACTTAAGGTCTTGGCTACTTGAGAGCCTGAGCAAGTGATAGGAAGTAAGCATGCAAGAAATCCCTTAATGCACACTAAATCCACACTTTGGAGCGGTATTTGTGGCTAAGCATATCCCATCATTCATCATGTTTAGGAAGTCACATGCCCCAAAATTGCAAGATGCCAAGGACAACTTTGCAGTGTAATTTAATTACATTAATTTGATTACATATAATTTATGTAAGGTGTTGCAATTTTTTTGGTACAGAGATTAATATGTGTAAATGTTGGCAACTGCTTTTTTATCAATTAATAAGAAGCACCACAATTAAACTGTCATTTGGACTACTGCACAGAAATGTATAAGCTTATTTTAAAGTATCAACTATTAAACGTACAAAATGTGTAAATAAAAGCTAGTAAAAACTTTACTTACATTTTTACAACTCAATGTTGTAAGCGTGTCCCATTGGATAATCAAACTAATTCTACACACACTTGCGGTCTTCCTGCCCACTTTAACACTTTGGCCAGATACAGGAAATATGTCACGCAAGTGGTCAAGTGCAAAGACCACAAGTGTCGGTATTTGGACAGACCCTATATTGTGTGTTGTTGAGTAGATTGAACTAGCCAGCTAGCTAGAATTTAACATTGACAGTTCTAAAGAGCAACCCTTGCTAACTTCTGAGGAATCACTTGTCAAAACAAAAAGAAATCTCGAGCAGCAAAGAGTGAAAAAGGGAAAGTGACTGAGCCTGTGCCAAAATAAAACAAACCACAATGGCTAATGTGATACTTATTTGGTCAAATGACATGTTTTTGTGATATATGCTTTGTTTGAAATTCTTCATACTTCTTGTAGCGTGACACACCTGCTCCGACGTGGCGATTAAAGGCAAATTTTTTCCCGAAAACCACCATATCCATCCGCAAAAATTGCCGAAGTACAGCTGACGTAAAAGAGCTAAAAAGATTTTTAATGCTTGTTCAAATTACTTGGTTAAAAGGAGCAGAAACAACTAAATTTTTTTTATTTTTAATTAATTAATTTATTATTATTATTTTTTTTTTTACATATTTCCATTATGTTCAGTCAACTTAAATTTGTTGAACCAACTTAACCTCCTGAGACCCTGCATCCTCATATGAGGACATTATATTTTAGTGAATTTCTCTGAGACGTTACATGTCACGGTTTTAAGTCTGGATGTCCTGTATAGAGCACATTAAGGGCTTTTCAGAGATACTAAATGTTTGGATGTTTCACCATGACCACCCCCTCTCCTTGGTCTTCAAAAATGTCTGATATGATTTCATACATGTCCTCATATGAGGACACCGGGACTAAAAGCATGTTTATTACGCATTTTGGGAGACACAACAAATGAATAGGGAAAGAAAATATATTTCAATATTCCTATGAAATATTATATATTATTATGAAAATCTTGTCAATTATTACTCCCATTATTACACTTCTTTTTTCATTACATTTTGCCCCAAAAACACATTAATATGCAAATTAGATTATAGATACATTATATATAATGAGAAAACCTGTTTATGTCTTTTTTACAGACATTTTGCATGAAGAAAAATGGTATATAAAATCATTCTGTTATAGTTGAGAATTATCTTTATATAAAGTTTGGTAAAAAAAAATCCTGAAAACTAAAACTGTATTGGTGATTTTTTTAAAAAATCAATTGTTTTTGCCTATGCATGTTCATTCATGTCTTTTTATTTTTTTTTTAAAAATTGAGTTCCGATGTCCTCTACCAAGGAAGTAGCATAACTTATGAATGAAATATCATTTTAAAAATTTTTTTTTACATTTTTTTAATGCTCTAAACAATGTAATGACATGAAAAAATAC
>NW_015626033.1:388401-428523 GCF_001515625.1 Sinocyclocheilus rhinocerous | reverse complement strand
GTTGATTTCATACATGTCCTCATATGAGGACACCGGGACTAAAAGCATGTTTATTGCGCATTTTGGGAGACACAACAAATGAATAGGGAAAGAAAATATATTTCAATATTCCTATGAAATATTATATATTATTATGAAAATCTTGTCAATTATTACTCCCATTATTACACTTCTTTTTTCATTACATTTTGCCCCAAAAACACATTAATATGCAAATTAGATTATAGATACATTATATATAATGAGAAAACCTGTTTATGTCTTTTTTACAGACATTTTGCATGAAGAAAAATGGTATATAAAATCATTCTGTTATAGTTGAGAATTATCTTTATATAAAGTTTGGTAAAAAAAAATCCTGAAAACTAAAACTGTATTGGTGATTTTTTTAAAAAATCAATTGTTTTTGCCTATGCATGTTCATTCATGTCTTTTTATTTTTTTTTAAAAATTGAGTCAAGATGTCCTCTACCAAGGACGTAGCATAACTTATGAATGAAATATCATTTTAAGTTTTTTTTTAATTAATTAATTTTTTTTTATTTTAATGCTCTAAACAATGTAAAGACATGAAAAAATACGAATTTTTTCCTAAAATGTTTGCCGGGTCTTAAGAGGTTAACATTATTTGTTTAACTGAACTTGTTTTAGTCTGTGGACCTCAACTAACTGCGTGGAAAAGTTTTCCTTAAGTTCACTGAAAAAGGTTTTTTTTTTTTTTTTTGGGGGTGGGCCTACTCCATATGATGTCCTACTCCGTAACATGCAATTTTATTTTCAACCACAGTAAGCGATAGAGAGGACATCTGTGTTGCAGGCAGTTTTTTTCGTATGTGAAAGAAAGCCATGCGATTGGCGGTCTAATCGTCTTTCAGTAAATCAGTTATGTAAAAAAATAATTAGAAATGGTGAGTTCCAGGTTCTTTTAACTTGTAGTACAACTCAGGTTTGCCTTAGAAAAATATATTAACGTGTATATATCACGACTCCAAAAAGCAGGACAGACGCAGGCAGGGGCCTGTATTTAGACAGCCGTCAGTAGTTCAGAATTTGAGAGCAGCTCTCTGACTTCACAGACTTTGAAATGTTAAACTTTCAGTGGCTGAAGTGTTTAGATTAGCGAGAGTGATGTAAATAGATGTGATGAAATATGTAAGTGAGCTGTAAACAGTTCTTTTTATCTTCAGTCAGCCGTGTGTGCGCTGTGCGTTCATGTGCATGTGCAGAGCGTATATTGTGTGTGTGAGCCGCGCTTCAAACGTGCGCAATTCGCGCTCGCACCAAATCTATTCTTTACAGTTTGTTTTCTTTTTCCCTCCAAAAATGTAAATGATGTCTAGCTGCTGTTTTTTATTATATGCAGCCGAGGAGTGGACGCATGGCTTCCGTGGCAGGGTTTGCTGATTAATTTCCTGAGGTCAGGGCTATTGCGCTGTGCTTAGTGATGCAACATGGACTCACAGACAGCCAGAATTTTCTCATAAAATCAACAGAGAAAATTCAGCCGGAATAATGGGCCTTTGCACTCAGCATTTGACCTATATCTCCGTGCAGATGATCGGTAAAATTGGCTTAAGGATAGTTTGATATCAGATAAAAAGCAGTTAACAATTAAATCCGTGCAATGAGAGAGGGAATTAATCCAACTTCTAATCTTAAACAAAACCCTCCAAACATCTCATTCATGAATACACACTCCCATTACAGAACTCCAATGTTTGAGTTTTTACTTCTGATTGTTTTTGTTCAACAGGCTTTTCAAACAAGTCAAAAGCATGACTTGCAATATTATAGGTGCCAAATTTACTTCCAGCTCTCAGCAAACGCACCTAAACTAGCTAAACAAAATCTACGGATCACTTGAAAACAGGTATGTATTAGAACATGTCTGGAACTAGATTCTGCACGAAGGTAGATCTCCAGGACTGGGGATGAGCGCCTCTGCAGTAGCTGGGTTGCAATTGTACGCGCTCTCGCCACCAGGTGGCGCGTATTGAGCGCTTAACAGCTGCACAGCAGCGTCCTTGTCTTGCTCTGACTCATTGAGACTGCTGTCTCTGTGCGTCTCATGAAGGAACCTGCGACCTGCATCTCGGAGGAATTTAGCCTATGTGGGGTGACGTCACAACAGATTTCCCCAGTCAACGAATCAGAGTTCGTGAAAATGTACAGTTTATTTCCTATAAAAAACAGGACAAAAAAATAATAGAAATATTAAAAAGAGAGTTTTTTTATTTCAATGCGTGCAATGGATTCAGAACTTAAGAATTTGTTGAAATCAAAGTGCACATTCCATTTAGATCATTTGTCTATTTCCATTTTAAATTAAACTAACTTTTCTTTCTATCTTATATAGCCTATACAACTGTGAGATTACGTGAATTTTTCACCTCCACAGTTTACACTAACCTAGGTGTGTTTGACCCCAAGATGAAACGTTTATAACAAGAATTTCCACAGCACTTCAGTTCGTATC
This sequence comes from Sinocyclocheilus rhinocerous, assembly GCF_001515625.1. Taxonomy (NCBI): domain Eukaryota; kingdom Metazoa; phylum Chordata; class Actinopteri; order Cypriniformes; family Cyprinidae; genus Sinocyclocheilus; species Sinocyclocheilus rhinocerous. The sequence goes on along the minus strand of NW_015626033.1, from coordinate 426,047 downwards.
AAAGAGAAGTGCTCGAAGTTCTCGAATTCACATTCCCTGCGTAACGCAAATGAAGCTCGTGCTCTTAATCTGTCTTCACTGGGGTCGGGGTGACAAATTGACTAATGGTTTTGGGACGTTTAAAACCGGTCTCTCATTTCTTTCTCGCAGAGGTGAGAGGTGGCAGTTGTATATTTACCTTAATTAATACAAAGTGAAGCTTGATTTGTTGCCGCCCCCATCTCGCACAGAAGCTCGTTTAAAATAAGAATTCTTTGACTTTCTGCGTTATGCTGTATTGATGAGCGCGTTAATTAAATAAGATTATTTTGTTACCCGAAGCTCGGCTTTAGGATGTAAACTACTTTTAGTCTTCGTCCGATAATAATAATAATAATAATAATAAAAAAATAATAGCCTAATAATAAAAATACAAATAATAATAATAATAACGAATAGCCAATGTTCACCAAACATTTAAAAGTCTCCATTTGAATGATTTAATTTCTGTTAATTTCTCTTTCCGTCTTCGGGATAGCCTACTATTTTCAACATCTGCAAGTGGTGAAAGGCCTGCAAACTTTATTGACAACGTAACATTTTCAAAGGTTGCAGCAGGGTTCAGTCCTCTGACATGTAGGCAGTGAGAAGTGCATGTGCTCGGTCCTCTAGCGTCTAGCGCTGCTGTACCAGTGGAGGAAACTTCACTTCAGTATGTTGGGGGTTTGGCTGTATGACGTCGCGGGTTGGGTTACAATAAAGAGGCGGTTTGACTTTGGGACCACAAGACAGAGCTAGAGTAAGAGAGAGAGTTTCTACCCCGAGTAACCAAATACTCACAGCGCACAACCGCTGGACCACAGCTGTGCGAACTTCAGTGTTTTCCCGTATCTCTGCTGCGAGAACATGCTGAGGAAGACGAACATTTCTCCGATCCGCCTGAGAGTTTTGCACTGAATTTTGAAACGCTGTGGGACGACTAAGTGACCGTAAATCCTCTTATTTGGGATCGTCCCGCTTCACCAAGATCTGGTAAATATTTTCTGGCATTTTGGAATATTTTTGACAAGCTTTTACTACTTTTGCAAGACATATAGTCTGTATATTGGCGGTGATTTCCTGCGAGGCGTGAACAACATATGTGTAATGTTCAAGTGCACTTGACAATGAATTCGTTGGGCGAGAAATTGCTTGTAAAGCGTGACGTGCAAAACTTTTAAAATGTGTAGTAACTGCACTGCAATTGCATAGTAATGTGTTGTTCAAAGCAGATAAAAGTTACGGCAAAGTATTTAATGTGTGAATGATGGTCTTTAATAGTGATCGGTCAGTGATCAACAGGTGGGATGCGCATTCTAGACTCTTATTGATCATAAGTGGTGTGCAAACATCAAAAATATTTATTTGAGGAATAAAATAATTTTGTTTTTACAACGTTAATATTGCTCAAATAAATTAATAAATAAAATCAAAGATTCGAATATAGGCTATCTGAGAAATGTAGCCTAGTCTATGGAAAGCTTTGAAGCCGCTGTGATGTCCGATGTTTTTCGTTAAAAACTATAACAAACGTGAATTCGTAGAAACAAATCGTGAACTTTAGATTTTATTATACATCTGTAGAAAGTTACCCCTTTTTCCTAAACCACGCGTGGCCTTGTGGCCGGTGGTCTCGAGTCGTTTTTCGTGTAGACTATGCTTTGAATGCACCGCTACAGTTTTACACTGATGCTCGGTGTTGAGAAAATTAGTTATTCGTTTGTTTCGGTTTATTTTAAGCGCTATTCGTTCAGAGTGTCTTGCGGAAACAGCAAAATTGGCAAAAAAATAAAACTAAATATATTTTGTCACTTCAGAAAAATTACGTCTAATCTTAAAATAAATCGTCCATTTAATACAAAAAACTAAACGTTTCTTTTAAAGTAATGTGGAATATATAGGCTATTTGTTTTTTAATATAGACCTGTTTTAAAAATATGTATTAATAATTGTTGTTTTATTTTATTTGTTATTAGTTGAACGCTTTAATTTTGCATTTAAAGTGTTCTAAATGCCTTTAAATATAATACAAATAATCCAACAATTTAAACTTATTAGGTATTGATAAATAAACGTTATAGGATCAACTCAAATAACAATGCCACTGAACATTTAAAATTTTGGCCTAATATATTCATGTAAAAATGTGTATTGGATGCCACTCTTGTCCAAAATGACTACTGTCAAAATATTTCAATTATTCACGATTTGTTTAATTTATAGAGAGAAAATTCAACGAATGTAGACATCACAACCAGTATAATTAAAAGGCAAAGCATTTAAAATTAGTATAGGCCTGCTGATAAATAAAGTATGTTAGTATTTTGAGAGTAACCTATTCAGCTTTAACATTTATAGGCTATAATTTGATCTGACTACACACGATGCATAAGTCTAAATCTGGCACAATATGCGGTGGCCTTTATTTATTATTTTAAAATGTTACACTGTCATTCTTTTCCGTATGCTATTGTACAGGCAAACACATTTTACATAAAACTGCAAACACAAAAAAGCGCTAGGCCTTCTCCCCAATACTTAAATATATTTGTATATTTAGTCAACTGTTTGACGGTGCTTAATGAATGGTGTGTTTCCCTCTCTCCAGGGCTAAGTGATCACATCCTCTCGGGGGGCTGCGCGGAAAAAAAAAAAACATACACTTACTTGATAATCGTTGCACAATTGACCAAAGGTCCGTCGTTAACGCATGGACCTCGAGACCGTGATTAATTCCTGTAATACACGTCGAGATTTCTCTGTGATCTCCGTACGCGCGACAGGCGCACATTCACACCTACCGAGAGATAAATCACTGATGACCTCCGCGCGCTCAACGCGCTACTGATGAAAGCTGAGCAATCACAGTTATTGATAAGAAAGATTGCTGATAGACAGAGGCCACAATGAGGGCGCAAACTGCACTTGCCATGCGTCTGACAACATATTCTTTGAGTATCTGCACACTGATGGGTGCGTTTGCAGAAAACTATTTTCAATTTTTTTAGTGATACATAAAAAAAACGGTTTCACCACATTTTGTGTAGGACGTGTCACGTTAGAGATCTACATCCCAAGGTGGATGGGGGTAGACCCGAACTCAGCAAACTGTGGTGTGATTTTCGAGACTCTTTCACCACCTTGTCTGGGATAGTCGTTTTTAGTCCCAGAACACTAATTGGGCCTGGCGTGGGGGACAAAATCTGTGAGATTTACCCAGACACAGTGCGCAAATCCGACCAATTAGCCAACGATGTCCCGGAAAATAATGTCCAAGCACTTGTGAAATCCCACAATTCAGAAACGACTTCTCCCCAAAACGTTCAACTGGCGTTAGATTTAACGGTTAAGCAGACAGTTCAGGTAACACATTCCCCTCCGTCACTCGTTTTAAAGGTATGTGGACTTCAAAGGGTTAAGGGTACGAGCCTGTTCTCAGGAGCGAGTCCTGATCTCCTCTAATGACCCCCGTAAGTAAAAGTCAATTACTTCTGCGCCATGATCAGAGCGTCCAAATCCCCGGGGGAGCTTTGAGCTTCAGAAAGACTAATTAGGGCTATTTCACTTTTTATTTACCACGGATCAGACTCTCTCCGCACCCTGTATATTCGGGACAGAAATACACACAAATTAAGCGTCATCCTTTACATAGAACTTCAGCTGGAAATGTTTCTAGCGACGTGACTTTATTTTTTTTCTTGACCTTTATTGAACTTTCAAAATATGACACACAGGCTGTCACTTTTAAACAAATTTAGCAGCTCTTTGACCTTATCCATCGTAACTAGAACCATATGTGGCATCCCTATAGTCGCGTTTTGTATTCACAGTAATCTAACACACAACACGTTGTTGCATTTCACGTGGTACTTATAAAACTGTGAAAAAAAATCCTCCAGACGATATGAGTAACACTGTAAACACACCAAGCCTGTTTGCATGAGTGTGTGTGTGCTTGTAGTTCCTGATGAGACAAAGAGGAGTTATTGTGCTTTGTGTCTGTTCTCATCCAACCTGATTAAACAGTTGAGGCAAGTATGTCACCTGCTGTCTTTCGTCTTCATGGCCATAGGCATATTTTCGGCATGCAGAAGACGCCTATGCCAAAATGTACATGCACACACACTCATCTGGCAGGCTTGAGCATTGCTTTGTGCTCACGTTGGAGTATGCGCTTTCAGTATGTCAGACAAGGTGCCTCGCTTGACAAGTGCACTTTATATCTTGACCTGAGTGTGAGCATGTTTTTTTTTTCTTTTTAGGGAAGTCCCTTCAGCCTGTAAGGACTAAAGCAATATGTTTCTAAGTAACGCATAATATAGGCCTATAGAAAACGGAAAAAGCAAACATAGTGGGTGGATTCTCAATAGATGTCTGAAGATGTGTTATTTTTGAGACTGTGCTAATCGCTCTTCATTCATTTTTCTCTGTTTTTGTCTCCTACAGAAACTTTCTGGAATCAGTCATGGGCAGTAAAACGCTCCCAGCACCCGTGCCCCTTCATCCTTCTCTGCAGCTGGCGAACTATTCCTTCCTTCAGACCTCTAACGGGCTGCATTTGCCTGCCGACCACATGCCCAGTATCTACAGTTTCAGTGCCTTGCACGCCGTCCACCTGCACCAGTGGACTCTGGGCTACCCACCGTTCACTTTGCCACGTTGCACCTTCTCCAAGCTGCCTGGCCTGGTGGACGCCCGCTTCCCTCTCCCCTCAATCCCTCTGTTTCCCCATCTCGTCCAGCCCACCAAACAGGAGTCCCCCGGGCCTGGGTCTGGAGCGTCCAGCAAAAGCAAACCACGTTTTGACTTTGCCAACCTGGCGGCAGCCGCCACGCAGGATGACGCCCTGAAGGCAGAAGATCTGAGCACTAACAACGGGCACGTACGCTCGCCCTCATTAGGCTGCCTGCTGGATGTGGCCAAGCTCTCCTCGCCTGAAAGAAAACCAAGCCGAGGACGACTCCCATCCAAGACGAAAAAGGAGTTTGTGTGCAAGTTCTGTGGCCGCCACTTCACCAAGTCCTACAACCTGTTGATCCACGAGCGCACGCACACAGATGAGCGGCCGTACACTTGTGACATCTGTCATAAGGCCTTCAGGAGGCAGGACCACCTGAGAGACCACAGGTAAAGACATATCAGTACACTGATCTCAGATCAGATGATTTAGAGCCGATATTGAAATACATTCCTGCTCATACCTGCCCATTCATAAATGTATGGTATCACAAACTCCGGCCCACACACAAACACATAACTACCTGCAGATTCTTTTCCAATCATGACCTCATCATGCATTACTGCATAATAATCTCTTCCATCATTCCAGTTAGAAAATATCACAGGGTAAATTTAAAATAATAATGTGCATATATACACATACAAAAACAACTATTAATCTATATATAATTGAATTAATACTTTTTGTGTGTGTATTTAAATCAGCGTGTATATATCAATTAACCAATTTATCTTATGCACATTTTTTATTTAAAAAAAATATTGAACTTAAGGTTCTGCCTTGCAGAACAGATTCAGACAAACAAATCGGTTTCTTATTTTTTTCAAACCACACCTGCTCTTGTGATTTATGACATTTGTTATTCCAGAACTTTAAGAATGATTTAAATTAGTTGAGACATGCTGAACAATCTCCTCCAATTCTTCAGTAATGATCTTGGCTCTTTTCCTGACTGACAATTATCACTAGATATACATCATGTTTGTGATTTAATTAACATTTGCAGACTCAAAGATTTGTCATAACAAGACTTCTATCTTTGCAGTCATTTCAGTAGTTCACATGTTTGGGCAGAAAACTGCTGCGCAGGATATTTAATCCTAGAAAAGAAGCTCGGACAACTTTAAAATCTGTGTTGTTTAAGTTGTAAACATGCCTACATCCATTAACAAACCACAAATATTCTCTTTCTTTTGTTCTCTAAAGGTACATCCATTCCAAAGAGAAGCCATTTAAATGCCAGGAGTGTGGAAAGGGTTTCTGTCAGTCCAGAACTCTTGCTGTCCACAAAACATTACACATGCAGGTCAAGGAGCTCAAACCAGCCAAGATAAAGTGAGGGCATCTGTTTCAGTCAATGGGGACGCTATAAAACCAAACCTAGTGACACCAGCCAATAACATTGTCATTCCAAGGCCACAGAGACTCCATCTGAGGGCCGTGGACCTCTGCGTACGGCTTAACGCACTAAAGATGGATTAGGCCTGACCAAAGAGCTTCCTGAAAAGGCATCCTTCCATAACCTACAGCCATGGTGCCTTAAAAGTTTGACCGTTAACAAGGAATGGAGAACCCGGATAAGAAGTCATGGAACTCAGCAGAAGATTTAACATGGATTTAAGACAATCAAATTGATTGATTTGTTTAAGAAACAACAAATAAGCAAGAAGAGCGCCGACACCAAAGAGAACAGCTACAGTGAGATCTGTGATTTTAGTCTGCACTGCTCCATTCCCAGTGATCTGTTGTTTGATTTTTGTAAACAGTGATTTTTCCAGATATTGTTGACATTGTTGTTGATGAAGGTATACTCTTCGGACCTATGCAGTTACTGAGAGCCCACCAAAGCTCTCGCATTTAAAACCCGAAGTCAGTCGAGCAGTCATTTCTTCTAACCAAAGACACCTTCAATCATGTATTTCCTCCTTTTGTACAGATTCCTTTTTGTATAACTGATATTTGGCACTTTAATCTGATTATTGATTATTTACATATATCACTGGATTCCTTAAACTTATTTTTGAAAATAAATAGTCATTTCTGTATCAAATGCATGTTTGTCGTAATCAATGCAATTCCTAACCATATTCCTCTCAGCATGTTTCTGAAGTCAAAAAATGTTAAACCTAGAGATACAGGGGTACAACTGGCACAAATAAAGGGGATTTGTCTTCACAGACTAATTCAATATTAAACAATAAGCAGGGATAAACAATGTGCTCCACACTTGACTGAATAAATCAATAAATAATGATCTGTGATGTGAAGACATGGATTGACTTCACATTTGCCCGGGAGGCGACATCTGCTGCTGTCCTTATAAGCATCTTGATTCTTTCTATGAGATTTAAATCACTGTAGCTTTAAAAAGCCATCAGAGGGCATGAAAGTACACGTATTCATAGAGAAATCAGAGCAAACAGACACACCTGCAAACACAATTCAGAGGTTGAATGGGGTGTTTAGAGAGATAAAAAAGACTTGTTCTAGACAGAGAATGATTTAACAGTAGTGTTAGATCCTTGACTCTAACCAAACACGGACGGATCTATTTTTAACCCTCAGAATTAGTAGCAAAAAGCTTCAAAGAACAAGGTTATGAAAAGAATCATCAGAGTCGGCCATTCTTACAGGCCCAGATGAATTGGACCATTACAGAAACAGCATTTCTCAACCAGCACTCTGACCCACGCACAATTTAAAAACACAAATGGAGAAGAATCTTTAAAAACTCACCATTCCAAATTCAGACCACAACATCAGATTTATTGCCTCTGCTACGGTGAGCAAAGTGCCAAACACTTTCACAACATCTGTGATACAGTTCTTGCTCTACACCCAGAGCTGGTCTCTTGGGTTTGTTCACAGGAATGGAAGTATGTGTTTGTCAGTGTGTAGAATGTGTGTGGGTTTGTGTATGATGTGAGTTTCCGTGCACAGTCATGATTACTTTCGCCCTGACATCATCGCCCTTGGCTTGCAAGAAGTGGTCAACATGCAGAGGATTCAGAATTCTTCTCAGAATCATCTTACAGTACGATGAGAACTACAATGAAGCAATTATGAAGCAATTTTCAAACAGAAATTATTATTATTATAACAATACACATCTTTTTTTTTGTGTGTGTGTGAAAACAGCTTCTTATCTGATATTATTATTTTTAAATATAATAATAATAAAAGCCCTGGTTGTTGTTTTATGAATTGTTTTAGACTATAGGCTTTAGAAAATAATAATTGTGATTAATAAAAAAAAAAAAAAGGCATTCAAGTTCATGACTGTTACAGCTGCTTGCAAAAGTAGTAGTTGAAGCAGGATCTATTCTGAGAAATATTAAAATGTATTAAAACTCATAAAACATGCATGCATGAAACATGGGACAGAATAACCAAGAACAACACAACAATAACGGACAACTGAACTGAACCAAACACAGGGCTTAAATACACAGAACTAATAAGGGTGAACAGAAACAGGTGTGAACTGCAACCACAGAAACTAACCAGTGGCGGGAAAATGGGAACAAAAGAAACTGGGTCAAACACAGGAACAAAGAAAACTAGAACAAACCCAAAACAGAACTGAACATACTGTACATGTGACATTAGTGCAACCGAAGACCAAGGTAAAGCTGGAGGTAAGGGAAGCCGACGGAGCAAGAGGAATAGAGGGACAAGGCGCAGCCAGAGGAGTGGAAGTCTGTGGTAGAGCCAGAGAGATGGAGGAGCCCGGTGAAGTCCAACAACTGACAGAACCCTGTGGAGCAGAGGGAGCGTGGAGCCAAACCGGAGCTGAAGGGTCGGAAGGCAGAGATTGAGTCAAGGGCTTGGAGGACTGAGGCGGAGCCACAGGGTCGACACCCCAGGACAGAGACGGAGACTGGAAGATCTAAGGCTCAGCTACCCTGTAAAGTGGAGAACATTGAGAAAGAGCTGAGGAGCTGGAGGGAACCATCAGAGGCAGAGCTGAAAGACTGAGTGGCTTTGGACGAGGAGGTGGGAGAGGAGGTGGGAGAGGGAGACTGGGTGGGATTTATGACAACACAGGTGAATCAGAACTGGGCGGAACCAGTGGAGACGCAGGAGATTCAGGGCTGGGCGGAAACACAGAAGTGTGGTGCCGGGAACTGAAACATGTAGAAAACACTCACTCTCACAGTCAATTAGCGTTTCATCTTTTGCTGCCTGTTGAGGGGGTAAAGCTCCACGACATCCCCTCGTACTCCACCAGCAATCCCACTGGCACAGGTGATTTTGCTGGCTCACGTACCTGGTCAGACTTAGTTGGCTCATGCTCCGGGGCGATATCTGGTTCTGGCTTCAGCTCAGGCTTTCCTATCTGCGGTGGGCTCAGGCATCACTGGTGCCCAAAATGGCAAGGTCCAAAAACTCCAGTGTGTGTCTTTCTAGGGACTGGTTCACCTTTGAGAGGAGGAGATTTTTCTTTGCTGCTAGATTCATTGTAATTTAGTCCATTATTCTGCCACAGCTGGTTGCAAAAGTAGTAGTTTAAGCAGGATCTATTCGCAGCAATATTCAAATTTATTAAAGTCCGTGTAAAGGCAATTCAGAGAATTGTTTCTAAACACATTCTAAATGTTAGAAATGTATTGCTGAAAACATGTTACACAGACTATGAACTATGTAGTACTGAATTATGGAGTTAGACCGGATCATGTCTCGATGACACACTGGAGTCACTGAGCATGACCCCTCCCCAACACTATAATAACTAGAGAGCATTAGCAGCAGTGGTTAGCCCGCTCAATCATGAGTCATTACCATTAGTTAGAAGTACAACAGCCTACAGTTTGATAGCTAGCTATGCCTTCATCATGTAAATGCATATTACCAAACATGTATGGCTGTGTAAATTCAATTAAGCTGCCAGAGTGAGCATCCATTCAGGTTGTAGCGGTATTTGACAGATGAGAGAGGCTGCAGCTTTTTTCGTGAGTGGGTGTGGTTTCAGCACCAACAGAGGACACGCCCCCAGTGTTTGAGAGCAGAGAATACTGCTTATTTTTTCAAGATTTTGATAACTTTTACTTGGTGTCTTTTTTTTTCCATTCAGATTTGGCTGGGTGGTTAATAACATATTTTTCTGTGGTGTGACAAACTCAGAACACATATTTAATATTACTTTACACAGATTTTAAACAAAACTCGGGATGCATGAAACACGGGACAAAACTAAACTGAACCAAACACAAGGCTAAAATACACAGAGAACTAATCTGGGTGAACAGAAACAGGTGTGAGCTAATCTAAAACCATAGAAGCTAACCGGTGGCAGGAAAATGGAAACAAATGAAACTGTCAAACACAACAAACCAAAACAGAACCGAACTTGGACAACGACAAAATTCATGGATAAATAAAATAATAAAATAAAATAAAATACTCAAAAAATACTCAATATATTATTCATTTTATACCAGATTCAGTGAGTGTTTTAGTAAAGAAAAGAAATCTGTTGATCTGATTGCAAGGCAATGCTTTTTCTTCAGCTGGGCATCATGGGTAAATGTTTCATTATGTGTCAACACATCCTGCCTTGAAGTTCAACTTTTCTGTGAGCAGGAAAAAGGGAGAGATGGAGAGAAAGAGAGCACTCTGTATGAATTAAATCCTGTAATCTAAAATCCAGTGCACTAGAAGAGAGAAAAAAATGAAACTGAAGAGCCAAGCCTGAGGAAAAAATCATTCCTCCAAAGGAAAAGTCAATATGTTTTTCTTTATAATTATATACTTCCCAAATTGACTGCAATCTCAAAACCACTGTAACAGTAAACCTCCACCTAAAAACCCCCTTTTCCCCAACAATTCTGAGGACGATCATTATTTAATATGGGATGGTTTAACTATCATTCTCAGGTGCTTTTGGCTTCGGAAAGTCAAGACTTATCCACAAAAACTCATTAAAGTTTAAAGGAAGATCAGACTGGAGCATAAAATCAGTTCTGACAGACGTATTTATCATATTCTTTAAACAAACACTCTCTATGATGCTTCAGATATGGGATGTGTTACAGCAGCATCAGCTTGTTACATTCTGTGCAATAATTTTTAGACCAAGTCAGCTAAGGGTTAGAGAGAAGAACAGAAGGAGGAGGAGGAGAGAGAGGGAGGTTACAGGATGGAGGTGTGCTTTGTCCTTCATTCTTCTGGCTGCCCGGAACACATCAGTCCATCAGCATCTCTAACTGACCCTTCTGCCGAACAAGAGCCAGGAACACACACACACACACACACACACACACACACACACACACACACACACACACACACACTTGCCCCATTGCTTTGACTTCAAAACATTTTACACCCCATGAGTTTTACACCACCACCATATTCCTGTAAATCTAAACATCGCTCACGCAGTGTTGCAAAAGCGAATACATCAGTTGGACACACACACTCGCACAAGCAGTGAGAACATTCTCAGCATATGTCGCTGGCTGATGTATGATTTAGTGAGATGTTCAAGTATAGGTCAACTGGAGTGGCAGACAGTGGCTATACGATGACACATTTACCACTCAGGAGCAGGTGACACACACACACACACACACACACACACACACACACGAGTGGGCTACAGTACACATGCACAGGATGGGGTGAAGTGCAGGCCAGCAGGATGGAGAGAGGACACACTGACAGACAGACGGACAGACACAGGCCTCCTGAGTCCATGGCTTCCTCAGACTGGAGGAAGAGGAAGTGAAGCCAGCAAGATGTGGCCGTTAAAAAACACACACAAACGCAAACACACACACATTGAGAGAGTTTATACCCATATAGAGGAGAAGAGGGATAAATGTTACAAATTTTTGTGTTTTTGCTAATTTATTCCAAAAATATTTGCCTTAAATGTTGAACTTTGACCTCAAACATCTTTGACATGTCAATGGTCACTGCCCCTGTCAAATTTATACATTTGTAAGTTATATATTTATAAATTAAATAATAATAATAATACAACAACAACAACAATAATAATAATAATAAGTTATACATTTATAAGATTCAAAGTCAGTTTTCGAAGTCAGTTTAAATTAAACTGGAAGCACACAGGTCAATGTTACATTCTTTAACTATTCTGTATAAAATGCAAAAGAAAAATCTCACATGGACAAATTACATTTTATGAGTCAATGCTAATGACAATGAAAAATATTTTTAAACATGTTCAGGTTTCAAATATATTTATATTATATATAACTTTCACCCCAAAGAGGGATTTTTTAATATGGACAACAATATCAGTGAAATACAAAAATACTTAAAAAAATTTACCTTGAACAGTAACAATTTAACATTTACATTATAACATTAACGACTAGTAAATTAATGTTTTGTTGTTGTGTATACATTCATGTTACATTCATGCTGGCAGAAGACTTTTGAGGACCTTTTTTGTAATATTGCTAAAAATGGCATTTTTAAAAGAGAGATAGCTATGTAGATTACGTTTAATTTAATTTATTCTAAAATGAAATTACACCCATATTAAACTGTAAATGACATAAAGTGGATTTTTTTTTTTACTGAAAGATTTGGTTTCTGTAATTTTGGGAGCAAGTAAAAATTAATTGTGCATGTTATTGCTGAAGCTGTATTTATTTGTGTACTACAATTATCCATCTTCTCCCGTATACTATATAAAATTCACAACAAATGAAGACACAGATAATCCAAAAAAAATTACAGCATGTGAAAAGTACTACATTAAAATGGCTCACTAATGTACACGTGGACACATACAAAAAGGAAGTAAAAGATGGTGAAAAATGATCCTGATGAAATGGACTCAGATTGGTCAGTGACCTTATGACCTTTACTCAGAAACGGACACAATGTCACTGTCAACTGCACATGAAGCTTTCAGCTCTTCGACAGGAAAGACTGTCTGTGCAAGAGGTGAATTTGGGATAAATCATCGCACAAGTTTACAAGCGAGAGAAAGCTGGATGCTGTGAAAGAGAGTGTAACTTATATTAGTTAAAAGCAAATGGAATAACACTGGAATTATCCATAAATTGAGATAATCAGTGCTTTTCAAAGGCCTTAATATGTCCACCCCACTTTTCAAATCGTTCCTACGCCCTCTGGAATGAGCTAAAGAATCAGTGACACACACATTCACACATTATAAAGCTTTAAAGCATAAATAAGCCATATATCATAATAATACTAACATTGTTGATTAAAAAAATCTGACTGTGTGAGTGCCAGCTGCCGTAACGCACCTCAGCTAGGTCAAACATTTCTCTTAAATTTGATGTGACTTTTATTTTATGCAGAGGCGCAAGTGAAAGCTTAGCTCTCATTAGAGCTGACCGGACTGGGAAACGTTCAGGCCCCGTAATAACCCAACGATTTCAGAACAAACCTCAACATCTTTGTTTTTGGTTACAGACATAATTTAACTCGGCACGGATTCGGGGTCATGTCTGAGGTTAAAAAAAATGTACACAGCAGTATTTGAATCGGGTGTCATTTTCAGTTCTGAGCTGATTTCATTCAGGGAGTGTCTTCGCTGAGGGTGACGTTTATTGGAGAAGCAATCGTCTAAATTAAGACAAATTACTCTGCTCTGAAATGAGGTTTGCGGCTCTGAGATGCACGCAAACGGCTCGATGCAAGTATGTAAGTAAATGTAGACTGATTCTGAAACTTTTATTAACCAGGGTTATTTCATCTTGCTAAAGAGCGGGCAGGAACGGCAAGTGTAATTGCAGAACAGCCATCCAATAATGATATACACCAAGTGTGCGGCTTCTGTAAGGGTAACCACATGATCATGACCATATTGTAAACCTCTAAAGTGCCTTCACACTACTGCAGTACAGCGAGCAGAACATTTCACCTGCAGAAAGTCCAACGCAGCCCTTTAATTACTGAGCTATCAATAGAGAGACTGCAATTACAAATCAGCCGGATTGGTTTCAAATGTGCAGTGTGCATTCGTGTTTGTGTTTGAAAGTGAAATTACCAATAAAAAGCAGGAAAATGCTTTTAGGTCCCATGTGAGAGGCACATGAGCAAAGTAAAAAATGAATAAACGGGCTCCTGCTGAACTGAAGCAGTGGGGCAATGTAACAAAACAGTAAACAGAAATTGGACAATAAATCAAAGATTAAAAAGCTGCAAATTCCTCAAAAGAGCACTATTTATCAATCAATAAACTCTCATAAAGTGTGTATCAAATGATGGAGGAGGATGTTTGTCCAATGCCACACATTACCTCAGACCTGTCTGATCCCAACACAGAAGTGTTCCCATGCTCGAGGTTCAGTTTTATTTGATGAAATACAAATTTATTGCAATAAAACCGGTTTATGATATAATTTCAAGAAACAAGGGAGAATATAATTGAAGTATGATTTGACTGGGTGTGGAGCCTTGAGAAAAGTTAAAGCATGCCAGAGAGAAGAAAAGCAATTACGCCTGGAGCGAAATCCAAGGCATTACTGGTCAAAGACTGCAGGGTAAAACGGCCCTGTTTGCAGTTTGCTTGGTAATTTCAGCTCATTTAAAGACCATTGCACCGGCCTTTAATTTATCAAGCCTCCATATCAAAGCTGAAGGGCAGATATTGTACATTTGGACAATGATAGGCTATTTGGTTCCAGGTTTAAATCTCCAAATGGAGCTCACCCCTATTCAACTAAGGACCTCTCATTTCACAATGCAAAAATACAGACGGAGCGGGTAAATAGTTTGATTTTTGCACAATGGCACAAACTATGTTTAAAATTAATAAATCATTGCTGTTTGATTAAATTTAACCATTGATATTATCAAATGCAAAACGTGTGTGCAGTTTGTTTCGATTAGGCATACATTTCCTTAGTGTCCTGTAGGTATAAAGTTTCATATAGTCGGAATCAGTGTAACCCTGTGATTCCAGATTCAGTTTGTTCCTGGTTAAAAGTGCAAGCTGATTTCTTACAGCAATCCGATTGTCCCTCAAAGCACATTCCTCCGCTTTGCAAACAAACAATACACACCACAAACACTTCATAACACTCACTAAAGAAAGGTTCCTCTAGAACATTATCACCATGTACATCATTAATAATAAGCCCTTGCTTTAAAAGGAAAAGTGTCATTTGCAATTAGCGTTGAGGAATTCCTCATGACCAACGCCTTATATATTAGCTGTTGTATTCTGTGCTATTTACCCTGAGGTTTGTGAATTAATGGAAGAAAAGACAAATAGCATTTAAATCTGCACACTGAGTCCTCCCATAAAACTTTTCCCCGCACTGGGACAAAAGGGCCGATCGTGTCGTACTATAGTTCAGTCTGATATTTGAAGCACTACCGTGCCAGTTTCACAGACCTTTGGAAGGACCCTTTGCTGTATGCGCAGCCTCAAACAAGTTATTACACCCCCGTACTCTCTGGCTCAACACATTACTGTTTGGCAGCGCGAGTTGAAATAAGGCAAACGATTAAATAAATCGCTTAATTGGTCATTAGGGACACACTAACATGAACCCTGGCTCACCGGTGTCACATGTTGAAACTCCACCTGTAAATTTGCTCTGCAAACAAGAGAAACATTACTTTTTATTGCCTCTCAAGTGGCTGGATTCATGTTTAAAATAATGATTACTTGTGTATGAGAGGCAAACTGCAAATATCTTCATCTTAAACAAATCTAGGGGACTAGAATCCAGCAGAGAGGGGCATGAGAACTGAAAACAGGGCTGGACTCTTTGAGAAAAAGAAAGAAAGAAAGAAAAACAGAACGGAACAGATAAAGATATCTTTTCAAAGTCCAGAAGGGAAGAAATAGATGTTTATGAACTGAATTGAATTTGTTAGTAATGTCCCTGTCACAGTATAGTAGCGGTATACTTCAAAATCCATTCAGTAGCTGGCGCTGATCGCACCTATTCCATTATTTATGGAAATGATTTGCCACGTTCCAAACCCCTTTTTCCAAATTTCGTCTAATTTGATTATGCTTTGACTATGATTATATTACTCTCAGCTCATTAGTTTAAATTAATTTTGCATGCAGATTTTCCCTGCAAAAATAGAGCATAAAATTGATTTATACATCTGAAAGCTGAATAAATAAGCTTTCCATTGATGTATGGTTTGTTAGGATAGGACAATATTTGGCCGAGATACAACTATGTGAAAATCTGGAATCTGAGGGTGCAAAACAAACCAAAATACTGAGAAAATCGCCTTTAAAGTTGTCCAAATTAAGTTCTTAGAGCGACTTAAGACTGGTTTTGTGGTCCAGGGTCACAAATGTGACAAAAAATTTCAGTCTGTCATTGATCAAATGTCTCTTCTGATTAATTTCTGATGTGTAATGGTTTGATATATGGTAACTCTTGTTACTTGTGTAACTGCTGTAACTGCGTTATGTCGGAAGATTAAAACGGCAGTACAAACAGAGAAAGAAAAATGTTTGTAGAAAGAGGAATGAAAGGCTAGATAGAGCTGAAAGAGAAATCAAATGTTTGTCTAACTGATCGAGCAGACAAGCATGTTACAAGTAAATGAGAGGAATAAACAATTTTGCCAGTAACAGTTTGTGTTCAGTAGTAATGGAGTCATTTCAAGAAAGAAAAAAAAAACATATTCCAACACTCAGGTCTCAGAGAGAATTACAGAACTCTGCTGGCCTCTTGTTGAGCAGTTTGGCCAATTTGTCACAGTGGATTCTGTTACATGGTAGAAATGGTGTGTGCCGTCTACCGTACTGTGGTTTGTTCATTAAACCTGAACACAATCTCTCTCACCAAACTAATCAGAGGCCTGGCCAACCACAGACTACATACACAAGGGAGGTGAAGATGATCGAAAGTGATTGTGATGGTTACATTCTTACAAATTCATAAAGACAGACACAGTTATTATCTCTGTAACTGTGGAATTAGATAAGACTAAAAGTATGGACATACATTATGTTTATAAAACTCTTATTCTCACTAAGGCTGCAGTTTTTTTTAATAAAAAATGCAGTAAAAATAGTAGCATTTAAAAATATTATTACAATTTGAAATAACAGTTTTCTATTTTAAAATGTTTTAAATTGCAATTTATTCCTGTGAATTTTTATGAGCCAGTATTCAGTGTCACATGATTCTTCAGAAACCATTCAATATGCTGATTTGGTGCTCTAAACACATTTCTTATTGTCATTGCTGAAGACAATCAAAGACATGCTGTGATTCAGTTTTTCAGAATTCTTTGTTTAATAGAAAGTTCAAAAGAACAGCTTTTATTTAAAACATAAATCTTCTGTAACAACATTATTCATGTCTTCACTGTCACTGTTGATTAATTTAAAACATCCTTGCTGAATAAAAGTACTAATTTATTAAAAAAAAAAAAAAATCTTACCGACCCAAAACTTTTGAATGGCAGTGTGTAAATCACATGTATTATGCCAAGAGCATGATTAAAATCATAAGTGTTAACATGACACATCCTGCTGTATTCTAACACTTGGAGTTTCTTGCTCCACACCAGCCCTTCCTATAAATAACTGATACCAGTGTGGATAGCATTTAACCATCCTTGTTGTTTAGGCTTTCTGGGCCTGCCGAATGTTTAGCACATTGCTGAAGAATTCAAACTCCAGCTTGGCTGCCACTGATGGTTCATATTTTGGCCCTCTAATGCAGAGAGGAAGTACATATGGAGCAATAAAAATAAAAGCCAAAATAAATCAGAGCGGTTGCACAATAATGTAGGCGTTCATGCGTTTTACAAGACAGCAGAGAGGCAAGAGATTTTCTTACTCTGTTTTTTTCTCTCTTCGTATCAACACTTGTTGACATGTGTTTGCCCTAATACGCAGAGATATTAGACCAAGCTGCGAGCGGCAATCTGTCTGTCATAATAAAAAAATATGAAACACGTCAGTGAAGATTTCATTTTGCTGGAATATGTTCATGAACGAGGCATTAGATAATGAAAAAATCTAATATTTCTGCCATTTCAGTGGTGTAAATATAACAGTGTGCATTGCTTACTCAATGCAATTTTTTATGCGCATTCTGTCATCATTTACTCACCCTCCACGTGTTCCAAACCTGTTTGAATTTCATTCTTCAGCTGAACACAAAAGAAGATACTTTGAAGAATGATGGCAGCCATTAACTTGCATAGAAAAAAATACTAGAAGTCAGTGGCTACCGTCAACTGTTTGGTTACCAAGATTTTTCTAAATATCTTCTTTTGTGTTCAACAGCCTAAAGAAATTTACACAGCTTGCGGGTGATTAAAAGATGACCGAATTAGATTTTTGGGTGAACTATCCCTTTAAGATAGAACGCTTGAAAAATTAAAGACTGCTCGGGTTGTTTCTTTGCAGACTGCAAACAGGTGGCTCTGAAACTGAGGGTCAGAGAGGGTCGTCCTGAAACTGCTCTATTGAAATGTTTATACTGAACACGGTGAGCTGTTGGAGTCCTGCGGGGTGATCTGAACAGGATTGGGCCTGACATTCTGCAGGTTTAGAAGTTGGCTAGCAGTGGACAGATTACTGCAATACCTACATGTTTGTTTAATTATGTTTTAAAGTACAGGAAGGCGATCTCTGCCAGGAATATGTGCTGTTTTTGAAACTAAAGAAGAAAAAAACTACCAACAAATAAATACTTTCCCCTGAAAGCAGCTGATGCTTGGTAATACAAGATCACACAGCATCCCTCATCTGCAGAAGCTGTGTGTGTGTGTACGTGCAAAAGTGTACATCTGTGTCTACGTAAACCAGTGTGCTCGAGCTCAGAGCCGTAACGAAGATTTCCATCATCACTTTCTGAGCGCTGGAGCTGGTGGAAATACTTTTAGTAAACTGCACCTTCACAAATCGAACATACTGACTCTATAACTACCGTCACAATGGATAGTTAATGATCTGTCGGTTTCTCCTGTAAAATCCTGTACGTACAGAACGGATTGCATTTTCATTTTCAAATTAGAAGCAGATACAGCGAACAGACCCAGCCACCCCACTGAACCACAGGGGAATGTTTTCCTTTCTCCTAATCACAGCGTGAGAGTTCTCCCTCCTAGAGGGACGTGTTTGCATGTTTTTGTAGGTACAGCTCAAATGTAAATATTACCCCTAATGTTTGAGCGATACCTCTGGCTCCGAGTGTCTGCTTCTGTGTGTGTGTATGATTTAGGGCTTCCCTGTGATTTGCCTGATTGGGGTCAGCGGTAGGGATGCTTCACCACTGAGAGTCCCCCATGCCTCTGCTCCTGTAGAGTTTAAAGAGAGATTCGGGGGAGCAAAGGTGTGAGCAATTACTGTCTGATTATCTCTCAGCTAAAGCCCGGATTACCTAAGATCCTTCCAGTAAATAAACACAACTTTTTACATGTAGAAAAAACAACAACAATATTCATATACGAGAGACCAGGGCAAGTTGCCACAAAACAACCAAAGTAAAATTGCAATATTACACCATATATTTTATATTTTATATTTTATTATAATAATAATAAAGTTATATTTCAACAATAATAATATATAATAATAATATTTATCAACTATAATTTTTTTTAGAAAAGAATGTCTTGCTAATTTTGTTCTTAAATTTGGCCTTAAATTTAAAACAATTGTCAACCAAACTAAAAGTGGAATATCAAACAATATGCTTAATAAATAATAATAATTATTATATTATACAATTGTCAGATTTATGGACTATATTTTTTGTTAGCAAAAAAAAATGCTTGCTATTTTTTTTTTACATTCGACATTTTTACAGTTACATCAAGATTTTGTGTTTCATAATTGTTTGAATGTTTGATGAAAAGTCACACCGTTTACTGGTAGGTTTCCATAGTGAAAACCTAAACTTAAGTGGTCAACAATACAATCTTTTTACTGGGCAAAATAGTGATAAAGAACCTTTTAAAAAGTGTAACAACTAGCCCCAGTCACCCCTATTTGATATCCAAATAATTGAGAGATATTAACTGCTTGATTTGAGGTAATGAAAGAAAACATTCTCATCTGAACACTTTAATAGGACATGAACACACACAGATTGTAACGTCATGTGTGCATTGAGAAAGATGATAAACTGTTTCAATTTTTGTTAGAGTTACAGCTTTACCTCTTTACCAAATCTCAGCTCTAAAACAAACCAAAGAACAGGAAGGGAGAGACCCATTAAAAGAAGGAAGATGGGAATAAAAAAGGTGGAAGGGAGATAAAAAACTGTTTACTTTTTGAGGGAGAAAGATTGAGAGTGGGAATGTGTAGCAAAGAGAGCGCAGTAAAAGATCAAAGACCCCAAAAACAGCTAAATGTAGACCGCAGAACAGAATGAGGGAAAGAGAGAGAGAGAGAGCTAAAGAGGACAATATATACAGAAAAAGATTAAACAGAGAGGGAGAGGAATATTATCTATGCAGCAGAACACAAATCAGATTTTAATAACCACATAATTGCTATTATCATTTTTATTATTATTACAAGTTATTCTTTTTCTCCTTCATGTATATATGGGTGAACTTTCCTTATTCTATCTTCAGTGAAGTCTTTCTGGCACTACACTGGCCAAGCTGGCACACTTCCCAACAAAAGGAACTAGGGATAGAAAGACAAAAAAGAGTGTGGGAAAAGGTCTGGACAGGTCTACCAGAGATAGAAGACAGGATCTGTGTTTCGCCAGAACATACCTTCCATGCTAACAGTCCTGCGACACCAAGAAAAGGGACGATTTCAATCGCTCCAACCATCAGTTTCTGTTTAGCGATTTCAAATTGATCTGTTTTAGGCTCTTTGCAATTGATCATCCACCCAGAACTTCCCGAGATCTGAGAAGTCACGGGCAGGCTGCTCCCATCAGAAGCTGCTCTGGCGTTCTTCAGCCCATAAATCTCAGCAGCTTTTATATTTCTCTGTTCATCAGAGCTCTGAAACTGTTCCGTATGTCTCTTTCCCTCTCCGCTGTTAAACGTCATGGGCCTATGCTATTCGTGCTGAGACGTCCAGTTTGGGTTGTGTGAATGCAAGACAGCTGGATGGGGTTACACACATAATAGCAAGCAGGGCACTTTGGGTGGAGGACACTTGCCGAGCGGAGATGCCTTCAGTTCGGACATCTTGGAGGAAGAGACAGAGAAAGTCAGAAGGCTCTTTTGCGGATAAAAAAGGTATCTAAAAGCATTATTCTCAAACAAAACAGTGCTTTTTGCAATTTCTTTGTAAGTCTTCTAAATGTCTACATCTGTAAATGTATTACAGCATCTTCTAGACATGTAATGCATGAGAAAAAAAAAAAAAAAGGTTTTGATGGAAAAAAAAATCTATAGGTAAATCTGCCTATTCTTTACAAACACACTGATAAACATCATAAAGTGGAAAAATAAAGAAGGCCTTTCTATGAATCACAGCTAATAAACGCATAAAAAATACAATAGTACACATACTATTTATTTTCAGAAAACTTTTTTTTTTTTTTATAGATTACATGTAATGTGAGGGGAAATATAATTTTACACTGCAACGTTAAAAGTTGATTATTTTTATTGTATCCATTTTAACAGTTGCTTTTATCTTATCCTTTACCCCCCCAATTTCTCAGTGACTTTCTTGTGTGACAACATTTTCTACTGTATCGAGTAACTCAGAACCTGGTGCTAAACAGCCTATTGTGAGATTTTCTTGTAAACAATTGCACTAATGAATACGTGACATCTTGCCCCAAACATTTGTGTAACTGGAAAGTCAAATTAAACTCTTTATGAGGCAAGTTCTCCATGTATATTTATGCTCTGATTATATACTTGAATTGCTGACAGGTTTTTAATGAACAGTCACTGCTGTTCTCTTGCTGTATATGAAAACCAGCTTTCCATTGACCTGCAGTCACTGATCTCTGTTGTTAACAAATCAGCTTTGCTAAAAAATTACTAATGAAGATTTGGCTTCAGATTTCTTTGGCTTCTTTTGGATTTTTTGATTTACCTCTTCTTGTGGTGCAGGTGATGTTGTTCACAGTAATGAGTTCTGAGAAGAGACCGTATGAACATCTTCTTCCATCAGACACCCGATACAAACAAATGCTATTTTAAGGAGGACACATTTGTTTCAGGAGAAAGGCCTCTGGGACGGCAGCACAGGAAGCCGAGCCTTATTTCTGCTGCTTGAGTGGAGACAGTGATTTGTAAGTTGGGAAAGTGTTCTCAGGACGTCCCATAAAGTGCGGCTGTATCAGTCATTCTAATCTAAGTTCAGATGTTTGGGTGGGTTTGACCTGGGGTCATCTTCACCCCTCAATAAAGTAAATAGGGACCTGTGGAGTCAACATGCTTTGGGAAACAAACTGCATGAGATAAAAGTTTTGACTTAAAGCTCATCCAAACTTCATAAAGATAATGGAAGGCCCAAGGAAAATGTGCTCTTTCAGAGTTGTCTCAAGATGCTTCTCCTATACCATTTCTAAGGAGAAATAAAAATGAATAACAAAAAGCGGATCATTTTGTCCTATAAAAACTTTTTTTTAATTAAAAATTTACATAATAAATAATCAAATAAACAAATGTTCTTTCCTAATGCAAAATATTTAAATACTTACTTATTAAACATTATTAGTCAAAAGCTATTTTGTGCTGCCTTTTGTTTGTTTTGGCTAATTTTAGATGGTAAAATTTGATCTGGATCAGTACCACATCTGAATGCTACATGTCTGGCTACTGATTAGCCATTCAACTAATGGCTAATACTTTTCCATTATTCTAATAGCTGTCCAAATGCTACCAGACTAAACTCTTCAGTTATTACCTGGAGTAGGTGCAGGAAAATATTGACGCTGTCTCTTCCAGAAAGGAATAATGGCTTCTCTGTAATCAGCACTGCTTAGTGATAATTGCCCTTCAAGAAATACACAAACAGAGAAGCCCCATTGGCTACTAGCTGTACGGCTGCCGGCTGAAGACCTGGCATCTATGTTGCCTGTTTCTGATTCTGTGCTTATTTTAAAAGGCCGTTCCCCAGGCGAATGGTCGCTCCAGTTATGGACATGCTCGAGATGGTTTTGGATTTCCTCTGGTTTGATCAGAATGTTGGCCGCTTCCCTAATTTTGAGTCATCTCAGCGCTCTTCTCCTGCTGGACTATAAATAGCTACTGTCGAGGCGGACCTGTCCCCACTGCTCCTCATCAGAGGAAATACCGCTGGTTTAGTTCAAGGGCTTTAAACGCCAGGGAAGTCTCAAAAGGGAAACATCAACGTAGCGTCCTTTATTTTGCAACACAGAAATGTTGCTCTTGTGACATTCTTACCTCAGTTTGGAGGATTACGTCAAAGCCTTTGAAAACTTTGGATAGTATCACCTGGGCAAAATACAATTAATTAAACATTAATATACGTATAGTAGCATAATGTAATTTAACCGTTACAGCACAGCAGCAACAGTACCAGGCTGCCAGGCAGATCAACATACAGTCACAATAACTGAATCCAAAAATGCGTCAAATAAATAAATACACAAGCAAGCATATATTTCAAATCTATTTCAAGGTGTCTTTGTGGTGCATGATAAACCATACATAAAGATTTGTATTATTTTAGGGCTAAAAGTTTTAGCTCAAACAACAAAACAGAGTCATTTGCAAGGTTTTTTTATTTTTCCAGTGTGTGAAATTGCAATGACAAGGGTCCTGTAGCCCAGCAGGTGAGCTGATAAGCAAAACTAATGAGATGATGCTCTGATGATGGTAAAGATGAAACACTTTGATGTCAACAGAGTTCACAAGTTTCTGC
The DNA here is from genome assembly GCF_001515625.1 of Sinocyclocheilus rhinocerous. Taxonomy (NCBI): domain Eukaryota; kingdom Metazoa; phylum Chordata; class Actinopteri; order Cypriniformes; family Cyprinidae; genus Sinocyclocheilus; species Sinocyclocheilus rhinocerous. Next base: position 402,519 of record NW_015626033.1, on the reverse strand, counting down.
TCTGCTCTGGATTGGTACCATTCATATAACAAGACACAAGGGTGGGGGTTGTTTACCTTATCAAATCTATGGCTACAATACAAGTTCAAGGATTCAACCAAATGGGCAATTCTCTTCATGAATGAGCCTGACCATTCACATACACTTGAAACTTTTATTTTCATTAACTTTTATTCTAATTAACATTAAAATTGTGAGAAACAGTACTATTGCATTGAAATAACTGTTTTCTATTTTAATATATTATAAAATGCAATTTATTCCTATGATGGCTAAGCTGAATTTTCAGCAGCCATTACTCCAAACTTCAGTGTCACATGATCCTTCAGAAATCATGCTAATATGTTGATTTGGTGCTCAATAAACATTTCTAATATTTATCAATGCTGAAAACAGTTGCTTAATATTTTTGAAGAAACCGTTTTTTTTAATTTTTTTAATATAATTTGATGAGTAGAAAGCATTTATTTGAAATAGAAATCTTTTGTAATATTATAAATGTCACTAATGTCACTTATAATCAATTTAATGCATCCTTTCTGATTAAAAGTATTAATAATAATAAAAAAGAAAACCGTACAGGCATCAAACTGTTGAACAGTGATGTATATTGACTTCTAAATCCACAGTCTGTTTTGCCACAATGATATCTTGGATATGAATAATTATATGGAGGCTTTTCTTATTGATATTAAGCAGCATATTAATTCAATTATTTAATCATTTGACAGCAACAGCAACAACTTTCCACTTAGTTTCATTTTATATGACAAGTAGCTATATTGTGTTTTTGTCTTAATATCGTTTTCACATTCCAGAGAAAGAGTGATGGGATACAAACATCAGATCTCTTTATAAGATCAGTTGTACTCAAAATTTCATGTTTTTGCCAGTAATGAAAAACACACTAATCATTAAAACGAAAGCTTTCAGATAAATTTGCACACTATTACGTTTAAATAATAAAAAAAATTTTGACCATTGGAATGCAGTTCTTTAATAGCTTCAGGGGTTACCATGCTTCAGTGACCATGAGCATACGCACAGGAAGTTTCTCCACATGTCCACTTCTGATCCACACTTCCTATTTATTGGTTCTGTCAGCTTGTAAGAAGAGTCCATACTTGTGTGTGCGGTATTTACTGTTATTTGAGAAGCGTGCCCTCTCTCCCTTCGGCAGTCATTTTCAACTGATAAGGCAGAGGTGAGGGAAGAGTCAGCCAGACTCAAAGCGTTTGGTACAGACCACCCTAATATCCACACATGAATCCTGGAAAACCACATGCCCCTTCAGGGGTCCGTGAGAGATGAGGTGGGTCGACCCAGCCTGGCATGAGCATAAACACACGCAAACACATATACAAACACAATAATCCTGTAGCCCGGACTACACATCCATAACTGATCTCCTTACCAAAGGCTTCAATTATTCTATTACAGCACAACAAACTGCTGGAAACAAATTCTAAGCAGTTCAGAGAGTCAAAGTTTAGTATGAAAGCAGTTAGTGGATGCAATTTATGTGTTAATTTGTGTCAGCGTACACCGTAGCTGCTGGGTGAAGTTAATAGGGGGTTTGGGGGTGTACATTAGGGGTAGTTTGTTAAGTGCTGACCTGGGGAGGTGTGAGCTCCCAGGGGATCGTAGTCTGGCTCTGGCCCCCCTGATGGTTCCTCAAGAAAGGAGGAGGTATTTGTTTATACAACTTTCATTACAGGACCATCCCTGCATCACCCCCCCAAAACAAATGAATGTCCTACAATCCACTTACCCCCCTGCTACCTATGCACTTGTATTACTGCTGCTGTTTCTGCTTGTTCTCTCTCACTGTTAACACTGTGTCAGATCTAATTAGTTTGCTATAAACATATAAGTGTCAAGAGAGACAAACACAAACTAAAATAATTTCAGACACATAAAAAGCCAGCTGAAAATTCAAAACCAAAAAAAAAAAGAATAACCACTAGAGATTTAGACAGAGAAAAACAAACACTCTCACATATACACTCACTAACATACAGTGAGGCCTACACGCATATAATTATTGTTGCGATGAAACAAGTGAAGACAGATTTTTTTAAAAATTCAATAAAATCGTAAAAAAAAAAATGTAGGGCGACACTTGGTTCTATCCGGTTGTTGATTGGATGCAGGCAGAACTGAATGCAAGCTTGAGGGCGGGACTTATACAGATGGAATGATTGGAGAAGTCCAGTATACCAGAGAGAAGTCTACAGAAGATTGACAGTTTGATTAAAAATTACGATAAAAAAATAAAAATAAAAATAACATACGCACAGATACAAAGTTCACAAAAAGCTAAATAATATGCATTTAGAAAATAGATTATTTAATGGCAACTTTAAAGGTGAAATGTGCGATTTCTGAAGCATTAGCAATAGCTAGTGGAACTGCAAAATCAGGTGTGTTCGGAAAAAAAATACTACTCACGTAGTAATGCTTGTGCTGTGCTTGCAAGCAATTAGATGGAATATTTGTCAAATAAACAGACATTTCAGATGTTTTAATGTAGAAATAGAAAGTTTTCTTTCTATACTGTATGTACTGCTTAATACAGTGCCTGTAAGAATAATGCTTAACATAAGCCTATTCTATTTAAATACCAATACAGCGGTGTCTATATTTTATCCGTTTTATTTTGAAAATAATGATACAATATAACATTAAGATTGCATTCAATTATTTTTACTGTTATAAAAACATGGATTTGTGAGCAGAACTGAAGGTGTCAGAATAAACACAAAACATACGTCATCATTGTCATCACAGCTTGTTCAGTCGCTCTGGAAAAACTACACAGAATGAGCCAGCTGACTACTCTCAAATCTACACGAAGTACACAAATGTTTCTTTTAAGATTATCCCTGGATACTCTGTTCAATAGAATGAAAGTGAATGAAAAAAAAAAAACACCATAAAAATCCTAAGTGCTGAATCTTTTTAATGAATCGATTGATCTGATGAAGTCATATGGAGCACTTTAATGAAATTTCTATGAGTGCTTTAGTGACCTTTTGAAGATTAAAAGCTTCAGTCCTCATTCACTATAACTGCATGCATAAGAGCAAATATGACAATATTCAAAACTTTTGTGACAGTCAAACAGTTTTGGAACAACATGAAGGTGAATAACTGATGACAGAACTATCCCTTTAACTGGATTTTATTTCCCATCAGCAAAAGCGAGAGAAAGGGGAAAAAAAGAGGAGAGTGGGAGCTGTGTTTTCCTTCTTTTCTCTCAGATACATGAGATATCTGCTCACCACAAGAGCCCTTCACACTGTCTTCACTTGGAATCTCTCTCTTTCTTTCTCTTTCTCACTCTCTCCACCATCTCGTTCAAAAGCAAAGAAACCCCATTGACTTAGACCTGTGTGACCTGGAACTAGGTGGGGGTTCATATACTGTACTGTGTGAGTGTGCATTCCTATATATAAGTAAATAAATATTCTTGTGTCTGCGTACCCGTGTCTGTAGGTGGATATGAGAGAGGGGTACTGGAACATACAGGCAAGCATCCCCAGAATCCTTCATCTTGGCCAAAGTTAACAGACAGGAGGGATTCGGTATCAAAGTGCTGATATTTCATTCCTCAAACACACACACACACACAGATTCTGGCAGGGTCATGAGGAGGGGGCCTCCCACAGACTATTTGAATACAGAAATGTTTAATTGAGAGCAACGGGGAACACAGGTTACGAGGCCAGGATATACATATAGATATATAAAGAAAAAAAATCTCTCTCTTATTCTTCTCTCCTGCACATCAGTTCAAACCCCTGCTTATGTCTCGGTCGATATATATTACTTCCCCTCAATTTCTTTTTCTACCTGCCCTTGACCCTCTTTAGGGCTGTCTGAAATGTGGTTCCTCTCACAGCTTGTTTGGCTTGTGTTTAATAGTGACATAAAGCTGCATCAGAATACAAGATGAAACACTCTTGGGTGTTTTATTAACATGAATAAGTGCGCATCTGCGTGCAGCGTGGAGTGTACAGGGACCCCTGCGAGGTTCTCTTGCGCTCCAAGTTTGATGTTCACAAAAGTGAGAGTGATAATTTACAGAGTTCTAAACGTCAGGAAATACAAACAGTGTAATTGAAGACATTCAAAGAAATCCATAAAATAAATATAAGACTTTTTTCCACTCAACAAAATATTCAAGTCAGTTTTATTTTTGTTTTACTTTTAAAATAAATTTAAAGTTCATAGTATATACACGGTATATAATTTATTATATTTTATTTAATATATTCATATCCTATAAAATATTCCATATAGAGTGTGTTCACATATATTAAATGTAATGTATCGAATATAATATAAATATACACATAGCTTGTTTATATTGTAAACAATATTTATACACACACATAAATAGTTTATAACATATACAAAAGTTCTGGTAACACTTTAGCCTAGGGACTAATTCTCACTATTAACTAGTTGTTTATTAGCATGCCTATTATTAACATATTGGCTATTTATTAGTACTTATAAAGCGCATATTCTACATCCCTATCCGAATACCTAAACTACCTTACTATTAATAAGCAGCAAATTAGGAATTTATTAAAGCAAAAGTTGTTTTTATTTATCCTACAAAATAGTACATTCATATATATATATGTATTATATAATATAAATACATACATATAAATAAATATATTCTAATGGGTTTGTCAGGATATGATTACCTTTCCATTTCCCTGTAATTTTGATCATTTGTCTTGGGGCAGGTGTGCTGGGGATTTTGGTTCCCCCTCACTGCCAGCCGTTATACACATAAATTAATCAGCTTATGAGAGCCTCGGGCCTAACTATTCATCATGAAGGCCTGCTCTTATACAGCGCGAGAGCTGATTTAGGTATTGTTAGGTTTCTGTTTAATAGAAAATGACAGTGAAGTAAATCTACATGCTTGAATGCGAATACAATGTTTATGTCCTAAAACCGCATAAGTTGAACCGTAACACCATGAGGAAGAAACAAGGCCTGTCAGGGTCAATCTTAATGAGAGCAAAAGGGACTGAGTCTTACTTCAACCGAATAAAATGAGTTTGCATGCTTCCACGTTTACATTCTTCTCTTATATCACAATGTGAGGACAGAGGAATGAACATCATTTTATTCCATTTCCATTTGAAATGAGGTCCTACTTATTGCATGTTGTTTTTCGAAGCTTGTGAATAAAGGGCCTCTAGCAAAGACTTTAAACTACTCCTTCTGTAAAAGGCTTTTAAATTTAGCCGTTTTTAAGTGCTCCGGCCGGTCTGTTCCTGATTTCAGCCGATGGAGTTTGAATCACAAAGGGTTGGAGTGGGTAATGCAGATGGCACGAGTGCTGATGGCCATTTTCTTCAAGGGGGATCTTTTTTCACTGCTTGTTTTTTTGTCTTTCCTCTCGATTTTTTTTTATATTGTTTTTCTTCCCTGCGAGAGAGACACTGTTAGCTACTTCACAAGGTCAAATTACTGATGACATGTTATGTTAATAGAACAAAGAACAAGTCAAATGGGACATAGCAAGAAACGCACATAAACGTGCGCACACACACACACAAATTCAGGGGGCTCTGCTCTCCTTTGATCTGAACGGTTCCTGGGCCTGGTGCTTAAAAGAGCAAACCGAAACAGAAAACTAAGTTTCTCCATCCTGCTTCATCAAATGATTCAGCCTGAGATTCCGAAAAACAGAAGATTTGAACTTCCTCTGCTACAGGCCCACAAAACACAGTCACTAAGGGTGTGTCACGAAAAAGCATAAATTCACTTAGACAATCCCAAACATCATTCAAAGACGTGGGTCGGTTATGACAGGTTTCAGTGTAATTACACACATTTTTCTTACAAATGTATAATGGAACAATCTCCGCAATCCCTTACGTGAGATTTAATGTTATTTTCCGAGTAGTATTTTATTTTCCTTATTACGGACTATGAGAGCAGGGTGTGAGTAATCATATGGATTTACTTTGTCATGAACACCCGCAAAACATAAAAATACCCCATGACTTGGGAATAACCCCTGACTTTCATTCTATTACAGTAAACTGATTCTAGGCTTGGTTCATTCATTCAGTTTATGCCACAGACTCATGCTAGGCGTTTTTTATTTGGTTTCCTGAGTATGTTTAGAGTTTAACTGTGGTTAAACTTTGGTCTTTAGAAAATTCAGAGAACAAAATAATTTATATATAGTACCATTAAAAAGTTTGGGGTCAGCAAGATATATTTCACTTTAGAAATTAAACAATTAATACTTCTAGTCAGCAAAAGTGGTAGAACAGATGTAATGATGTGAAAGATCTGAAGTTTCTAAAGTTACAAAAGATTTCTATTTCAAAGAAATGCTGTTCTTTTGAACTCTCTACTCATCAAAGAATCCTAAATTTTTTTTAAAAAATCATGGTTTCCACAACAATATTAACCAGCAAAAGAGCCATCTGCCATCACATTAATTAATTACATTTTGAAAAGTATTAAAAAAGAAAAGTTGTTTTTAAATTGTAATATTTTCTGTATATTTGATCAAATAAATTCAGCCTTGGCGAGCATGACAGTCTTCTTTCAAAAACATTTAAATCTTTCCAACCCCAAACTTCCCAACAGATCAGTTTGAGCCTGAAGATGTGGAATAAGGTCATGTTTCCTTTAAACAACACAAATCCTATTTTAGTCAATCTGCTCCTAAAGGAAGAGGCTCTAAATTAGCAGTCTGAGTGGATGGAGTTCAGTTGTCACCTGTCGGCTGAACATTAAACAGGAAGTCAAACAGAGGCCTACAAGGTGTGCTGGGCTCATTCTGGTTTTCGTCCTTCAGTAGAAGCAGGAACTTCTGTTTTGAGTGATCGCCCCATTTTCTCACGACAGATTTCAGGATACAGCTCAGGATAAAAGATGTCCAGCAGAAGGGTTTATGTCTTGGTGAGCTCAAACAGTCACAGAGACACATTTTTTCCGTAAATTTGCTGTTCTGAAAGCTCGTACAGTGCTATCCATCATACCAATGACTTCCTGTGAAACAAAGCACAATGGACAGAAGTTATCGGAGGATACGGTAACACCTTTTCATCTTCCGCCGAAAAACTCAGACGCCAGCCGAGTTTAATATAAACTTTAAACATCTTGAAAGCGTATAAGGCAAAGCACACAGTGAATCACACAACACAGAGCTCCGGATTTTGGTGCGTTTCTGGATTTGTACCTGAATTCTCTCTAATCCATTCTCAAATACCTCAAAACAGTTTGGTGTTATTCTTTCAGCTTAAGACTTGGCAGGTGTGTAACCGGACCCACGTTAACAGTCTGACAGATTATTCCATTTCTCCGCAAAACCATTTTTAAAGGGAGGATGATAGAGGGAGCAAGAGGAGGAGGAGGACGGGAGGATTTGGCAGATGAGTGTACTCTGCAGGTGTTGGGTAATTGGATTAACACAAAGCAGGAGAAAAGGAATTCCTCTCCTCTTTTTTGAAAACCGAGAGCAGTAAAACTACTTTTTTAAAGCAAATAAGAAGAAAAAGACACTATTTGGTTAAAAAAAATAATATCTCATATGATCCGATTTAGGTGAGACTGAATGCATATTTGCTTGTATTCAACGTTTGCAAAAACTTCCCACTTTTTCAGGTCTCCGAATTGCTTAATGCTTCTCAAAGCTTCAGACTCTAGAGGCCGTGGAGGAATGTATGATGACAGAATAAAACCTTACTTTCTATCTCCCTCTCCTTTCCTCCGTTTGAAAGTCTTTCAAAAGATACACCAGAGAGTAAATAAAGAAAAAAGCAATCACAGCGAGGAGTCGCCCCTCTGCCGGAGCGGGAGTTTATCTTAAACTCTAATCACAATAAAACTGGCAGGATGAACAGAACGACAATGAAGACCGCTGACGCTTCACGCCAGTTTGATTGTCCTCCAAAACTAACACCCCTCTGAGACGCACACACACACACACACACATTTGGAAAGCTCCCTTCAGTCAAGGTGTCTGAGTGAAATGGCATCTCTGTGAAGCTCTAGACAAAACATTTGTCAGCATGTTGTTTTGTCAGAGGCAGGGTGGCACTGACGTTTCAGTGGAAACGTTTGGCTCTTTGTTGTGGTCACACTGCGCCCTGGAAATGTTTTTGTTCAGCTCGGTTCACACGGAGCTGTCATCCCCAAGAACTGAGATGGAAACATACAGCTGTATTATTTAAACGAGAGATAGGAAATCTTGATACAGGTGTCTGAAATGGCAGTCCACCTTTCCAACGCCGCATGAACGTACCGAGTTTGAAAATTTCCTCCTGTAAAGAGCCGCATTTCAATCCAAAATGCATTTGGAAATTTTTACTCACTGACCTCCCTCATGACGAACCGTAAAAAACCCTGTCAGACATCTAATTACATGAGTCTCTATGTGCACCGTGCGGGAAATAACATTTGCAGATATTCCATCCACCTATAAAAACAAAGGGAATGATGAGCTTCCTAATGTTTAATAGGAAAATTAAATGGCCCTGATTCATTGACTCCTGGTCAAACTGTCAAGATACCAGCCCAAGATCTAGGAGAATGATTTAAATATAGTGCAATTGAACAAGAACCAATGAATTAATGGAGATCTAAGACAAAGGGAACACCTTTAGTAACATTTGTAGACTAGGGTTTTTCAAAAATGTTCATTCTTTGATGAATATCTGTGGTGAAACAAATGTGAATATAATCCTAGGTGCAAATAAAAGTTATTAGGTAAACTAAGAGATACATTTTGTTAGAATAAACTAAATAAATAAACTAAATTTATGTTTTGCAATTGTGCCAACACGTAGGGCCAATCCCTTAAAGGCCCGTTCACACCAAGTACGATAGCTATAAAGATAACGATAAAGATATAGTTCTAAAAATCGTTCTCAGTATTAAAGAATAGCAGAGTCCACACCACAACTATAACGATAAAGGCACAGAGAAACGATATCGTTGGAATCACTTTCAAAACGATTTTTCTCCAGCTGATGAACAATACAAACATTGACAGCCAATCAGAATCCATCCTGTTACAACAAGCTCGAGAATTTAAAGCGGCAGACGAGTGTGCGCTTAGAATAAACAGACGATATCGTTCGCTGGTGTTTACCTGCTCACTCTCTTTACATTGATGATGTTAGCATTTGTTTTAATAAATCTTATGTCAACACAAAATGTTTTGACAAAAAAGTAACATCAGTGGGTTTGTACTCTTTGGTCCTGTTTACACCTGGTCACTTCATGTGATTTCTCAAATCGGATAGCTATCCAATTGTGAAAAGACCAGGTGTAAATGCCCACTGAAACGCTTTCGAGACAGATTTAAATCCAATCACTCAAACCACTTCAGGAGGTGGTCTGGGACACATTCCAGACGAAACTGGACAAGTGTAAATGCATCTGGCTGTTGAAACCACATATGTAAATTTTACTCCTCCCAAAATGTAAAAAAAAAAAAAAATGTGTGAGAGTGAGTTAGGCTATATGACATGTAATAACCAGATATGACAGCGCTAACGCAACACGCACTGCAGCAGATGAGTAGCTGAGTATCTCTTCTAATCTAGCTATCTGTTGCTTTTGTTGACGATTTCCGTTAAATTAGCATGTAGCGAATTGAAGATCGGATTTCTGTTTTGCAGAAACACATTTATGTGGCCAAATGTAAATGGAAGCATTTTAACAAATCAGATAGCTATCCGATCAGAGAAAATGCATAAAATGACCAAACATTCAGATGTCACATTTTTCACTCATCTTCTTTTATTCTTTGTGATTGTACTGTAATATACACAAACAAGTCAACAAACAAGCACATTCAAGATGAACTCATCTTTAATAATTAATTCACCCCCTCATCTTAAAAAGACATTAAATATATTTCAGCATTAAAGTCAACATGAACTAACATTCGCAACCCATTTTACTTACGTAATATAATGCATTTCCAAGTGAAACAGAATGTTCAATGTGAAAACATTCAGGGTGGGAATGAATGGGATGCTGTAAAGTAGCTGTTACATACAATAATTTTGCCAGACCGAATGTAACTTTGCTAAAAATATGGCAAAAGTAACATCAGCAGAAATAAAAACAGCAAGCAATTTAGAGTAAATATTCCAAAGACAAACAGTTTGAATATTGAATATTCATTTGAATATTGTGTACTAATGAATCGTTCACAAGACCAGGAACATGCATTCATTTTGATTTCATGTTATATTGAAAACAGCTGGATTTGAACTACAATAAAACATGCTATTTAACTTGCTATTAGTCTCCACTGCAAGAATAAGACAAATCTGTATCTATAAGGATACACCTTGATTTCCCCACACTGTTGTGCTTTCTTCATCAGCTGTAAAAATAGCTCAAGAAACATTCTTTTGCACACCCACACTCCAGCTTCATCTGCCATAGTGTACGTGCCTGTGGTCTAATCGCTTAAATGTTTCACTTTTGAAATGTACAACAGTTATCACACTGAAGATTTTCCTTGGATTCAGACCACTACTAAAAAAAAGGCCTGTTGTATTTTCCAAAACCTCTTTTAATTAATCACGCTTTCAATTCTTAACAGAAGCTCCTAGGACACGAGGGAGCGAAGAGAAATGTTCCGCTTTGACTATGCGAGAGTATATTTTACAAGAATTACTCCAAAAATTCAAGGCTATTTTTACAGTGATAACTTTGGTATTCGATATTATTAAATTATCATGGCCCCTCAATGGATGTATTCTATGTATACATGTGGAAACCGGACATCCAAATCCCATCACAGATGAAATAAATAAAAAAAGCTTCAGTTAAAAATGTTTGGAAATTTCATCAGGGTTCGAAACTGCTGAAGGATTAAAGTGCTGAGAAGTTTAGTCCAAAGAAAAGACAGTCATCAAAATAAACCACAAGGTTTTTTTTCTTTAACATTTTCTTCATACCAGATCGAAACAGAACTACAGTGATACAAGAAAATGAGACGACTCAAGGACACACAACCGCACACTCACACAAACATGACAGGAACTGATTTATGACAGAACATGGGTGTGTGTGAGAGCATGCCTGCACACTTACATACTTTACCCCATGTTTTGATTGACAGCTATATAAAAGCAAAAACACTTTCTCAGACATCATTTACTAAAGACAGAGTTGCATTACTGCTCCTAGGACATCAATGAATGAGAGATCTTTAACACTGACACTAGATATCCTCAAACTGGTGTTTCATTGAAAAATAAGTTGCCATTGTACACGACTTGATCTCACATTACAGTCTAAATACATGAATAGTGCATTGAATTGCATGTACTTGCGTGTAATTATTTTGTTGAGTTGCTTGTAATTGCATATTGTTGTTGTTTCTTTTATGTTGTGAAATTATAACAACATGTAACATGAGTGACAGAGACACTTTGCATTCTTTGTGAGGTTTCATTTTCAACACTTATTATTTGAGTAAAATCAGAGAGTAGGATCACTAAGAGAACACTAGAGAATGACAAACGATACACAGAAGTCATATGGATGCCATACTTGGAGTTGTCCAGCTCAAAAACAGACTGAATTACAGGTTCATTTGTGTGTTGTCAGGCTAGAAGGTTAACATTTGAGAGTGTGGCACGCAGCAAGAACTGACACTGACATTTGGGTTACAAATTGTGCATACTGCTAATTTATCAGGGGTTGGTCCGGACACTGTTGCTCTGTTACTATGGTCTTTGAAATTCATATTCAAATGGACAGTTAGGTTTATAAAAGGAAACTGCGGCTGCATTTGTGTCTAAAATTTACACTGCACCTGGATAACTTGGACAATCATTATACAAGTACCGCATTGTCAAATATTAGAGATTGTTTAACATTTTGGTATTGGCTAATGGTCATTTTTCAAATTTTTACATTTATATTACACTAATGTTCAGAAATTTGGCATCAGTATAGTTTATAATGTTAAAAAAGATTTACATTTTAAATTATTCATCAAAGAATACTGAAAAACTATTAGGGTTTCCACAAAAACATTAAAAAGCTGCTGGCTGCTGAAAAATCAGCTTTGCCATCATAGGAATAAATTACATGTTAAAATATATTAAAATAGCAAACAGTAATCTTAAATTTAAAAAATATTTCCCAATATTAGTTTTACTGTGTTTATAATCAAATAAATGCAGCCTTGGTGAGAACCGAAAACATTTTACTGACCCCAAACTTTTGAATGTTAATGTACCTTTGTTGTCATCTAATGGCAGAATTTTAGTAATATTAACAGTAGGTTGGTAACAGTAATGCTATTAGTCTGTTGACTCTTTACAGAAGCGACTGGAGTGAGAACGTGTCACCTTGACATGTTGTTTGCCATTTTCCTGTGTGAGGTCACACACCTGAGGTGTGACCCGCTTGTTAGAGCAACCACGGCAACAGCCGCCCTGGAACCCGGGGGCTTTGATCTGATTGGATAATTAGATCATGATTGTGAAAACCATAGAGGTCAGAAAACACTTGTGACTTTCTTTCTTTTTTTTTACAAACAAGCTGATTCTACCTTGCTCAGACAAACTGCATGTTTTCTTTATGTTTCATTAATGTACAAAATGACGTTTTGTGCTTCATTTTCATTTATGTTTGATTTTATATGAAAGCTGAATAGCATCATTTAAGTTTACCGTTTATTGTACCACATGAGAGAACCATCTGGACTCAAACAGCTTATATCAGGACCGAGTTTATTGTTTAAAAAATACCCACTGGTTTCGCTCTCTCTCTCTGTCTTCTTTAAATAATTTAGACCATAATACGCTCTGACACAAAGTTTGCTTTAAAAACCAAAGAGGCATTTGATGAGCATTGAGTATAATGAACCTGTTCATTTAAAGAGAAAGAGAGAGCGCAGAAACCTGATCTTATAATGCGGGCCAGATTGGCTTACAGTGGCCCCCATATCATATACAAGCTTTCATCTTCCCGTCGCGCTGCGCCATACTTCTCTCTCCACACCGCTGCCTCTGCTGGCAGGCCTGATTAATAAATTGTCCTTGATAAATATTGCATTTTGTTCCATACCCACATCTGGAAATGATAACGGCGCTTTCTTGAAAACGTACAGCAAACGAAAGTCCTGCAGAGCTTATACGTTAGAGCATCAATAGTTTTAAAGAACGGCAATGTTCAAGCGTGTTATCGGACAGGCTAAGAATTTGTCTTTCGAAAATTCGAAACAGGCTTGAAAGTGGGGGAGCGAATGTGGCTCACAGAAAACTTCATCATCATTTCAGACAGGTTCGCTCTTCCAGGTCTTTGTTCAAACATCTCATGTGGCAATAGCTTTCTATGTTTTCATTGCACGGGGGAATATAATTTACTGCATTCCATCTCGAAAAGTTTCCGCCATGCTGTATACGGTTTCAACGTCGTCAGTTCCGTCATTCGAGAAGGATTGCGTTGTCCTGCGCAGACATTCATTAGGGCATCTGTTCTTGGCCCGACGTGTATCCACCGACCGCTCCCCTCTATTCTCATTAGCCTATCTCAGACAGGAAAATCAAATTAATCTGAACAAAAATACCAGCGCTAATGTCATTAATTGTGACGAATTACTTGGATAACACAGCTTTCCTGGAAACATAAATAAATAAATAAAACACAAAGCTTTCCTCTAGCAAAAATGATCATTGTGTTGAAAGGACTACATGTCAAAAGTGTGCTAAATGAATACAAAGGCAAAAATAAATAGATTATCAACATGGAAAAAAAAATTTGAGGACAGAAAGAGAGGAATGTACTTTGGTGTGTCTCAGAGCCAGCATTATCAATACTGAAAGTGAGAGGAATGTTTTTACAGAAGGGGATTGTAATAGACTGAATGGGATGACAAAGCACACTACAGAGAGAATAAAAAAGGGAGGGAGGGAGAAGGAAAGAGAGAGAGTGGCGTGCTGTAAGCAAAAGCAGATTGCAAATATTTTATAGAGATCATTGATACAGTGCACAATGTGTCTTCGGTCAAACAATATAGAGCAGCAGGACTTACTCACAGCCAACACGGTTCTGTCATTTATAAAGTCATTGTCTTAAAGGCATAGT
>NW_015626033.1:383095-388126 GCF_001515625.1 Sinocyclocheilus rhinocerous | reverse complement strand
CCCCCCCCCCCCCAAAAAATGATGAAATGAAATAATCATTTTATGATTTACTTATTGTCAATCACGTCCTTACGAAATTTTACAGAATTGTACTGGTTGCTCTTTTCAATGCAATTACAGTGAATAGGGACTGATGCAGTTAAGATTCCAAAATGATGCAAAAACACCATACATATATCATAAAAGTGGTTTATACAACTTGTGTATTATATTCCAAGTCTACTGAAGTCATACAGTAGCTTTGTCAGATGAACAGACTAACATTAGTCTTCCAGTCCAGCATGTTCATGAGAGACGTGGAGATGTTTGATTTGTGTCAGATATTTTCAATTAATCAACCGATTCATTTCACAAAACTGAATAATTTGATTACAAATCAGAGTGATGTGTCTCTTGAGTTCAGCTCACTGACTAACTGATTTAAATTTCAGTCTGTTCATGACACAAAGTTATTGTATGACTTGAGAAGACTTGGAATGTAGTGCACAAGTTGCATGGACTACATTTTAGGATACTTTATTGGTGTTTTAAATCATTTTTGAAGCTTGAAATTTTGGAATGACATGAAAGTGAATAAACGATGGACGGATTTTCATTTTTGGATGAAATTTCCCTTTAAGAAAGCCCTCATTTCCCTCTTTCTTTTTTTTTGATCATTAGCAATTGTGCATACTCATGAAAGATAAAGGCAATGATGTCCTCTGGTCATCTTTTTGGCTTTTGACTCATGTGTTTCCATTGTGTAAGCAGATTGATGGGCCTGCAAACTGTTCTGTGGAGAACACACTGTTTCTCTCATGGTCCATAAAACGGTTTTCTCTATTTCAGAGAAAGAAAAAAAACAACTTAGAAATGAAAAATAAAGCCTTCTGTTCAAAAATCAGGGTTATTCATCTGTTTAGAGTGAAAAGAGACAGGATGAGGGAGGGCAAATACAATCAGCACTATTAAATAATCATGCATCAGGGTATTTTAGTGATCATTTTAATGAAATGGAATATCTGGAGTTCATAAACTGTGCAAAACACTTCCACATTCACAAAAAGCTTCATGTAATGTAAGCCGATGACAGACAGACTGATCTCACTGAATAAACCCTGATCGCTCTCTCATTTCCTCGAAGAGATGCGATTTAAACAGACAAAGGGAAAAATAGAGTGCCCTGTCTTTCTCTCTCTCTGTGAAAAGTGTTAAGCAGATCTCTTGAGACTGTTGAATGGGAGAGAGAAGTGTTCATCCTCTTCTTCCAGCACCATTTAATCCCCAGGATCTGAAAACCACAGAAGTGCTCAGGACTAACACACCCGCTGAGCTACAGTCTGGACAGATGTGCCACAGGGTGGCTCCCAGACACTCAGAAAGAAAGAAATCAAGCAAACAAAAATGTCTGCTTGGTGTTTGTGGCCACATGAAATTCCAACAGGATTCTGTAATAATTTGCCAGGAATTTGTCATGGTGAAAGATTGTGTCAGACATATAATTAACAGGCTAAACCTCCACCTTTCAGTGTTCAGAGACTCTTTAAATCCTTGATAGACATTAAGACCCCATTTACACCTGGAATTAACATCCGCTTTGGCTGATCTGATCACGAGCAGTCATTTCGAAATACAGGTGTAAATGGGCCCCAAAACATTTTGTGATTAGATCACTTAAATGTTCCCAAAGGATTGTGCCGTTTCAAATATCTCCACAAATCAAATGCTGTCGTACACGTTTATCATCTACTTTCTAGTGTCTGAATGCATTTGAATCCTGCTTGTGGAAAAACATATGATCATGGAGTTACTATTAAATTTCTTTCAAATTTACTGGACAGACAGTGACCTCAGAATTTTTTGACACTTAAAAATGTATGGATGCATTAAACACAAAATATCCAATGAAAAACTTTTAGGACATCTTTTATTAAAAAAAACACACAACACACTAATGCAATTTGAAGAGACACACCATTTATGGAATAAGAGTCTTTAGATATGCAGATATATTTAGTTTGTTGTTGTATGTTGTGTGTGTATAAATAATTTTGTAGCATGTGTGTTGTTGTGATTTGAATGTTATTCTGTCTGGGTCATTTTCTTGATCATATTACTTATTTGACTTACTGAAATACTTCATGACTGAAACTTGACCTCTACCAAAGCTCAAATCTCACAACAGGTGGTGTTTGCCTCTTAATAATAATAATTATAATAATAATAATTATAACCTAACCTAACCAATTTTTCATTGCGAAATTGGTTTAAGTTGTAGGAAAAAATCTGACATGTTTTGCTTTCAGATGCCTCTTATTCATAAATTATAAATGTGACTTAGCTGTCCAAATGCATTTTGAAGCTACTGTATATTCATTCTCTAGTTTTCACATATGTGAGCATGTTTTAGAACACACCCAGCATGTGTGTCAACATCCCTCCTCTCTCGTGCGTAACATCTAAACCCTTTTGTCATCTCCGTACATGTATGGAAGACAGCACGCAGAGCAGACATCAGCCCCACGTCTGTGCATGTGTCTTGAGCACACGAAGGTGTGTGAGAGTCACAAGTCTCAGTTAAAGCACTCTATCATCTGATTGTCAAGAGCAGCAATTATCACAGCCTTCTTTGCAGTCCACATACCATCTTTTCATTCTGCAGGGACCCTGTTCAAACAGAAGCTTCTAGACTCTGTCAATAAAAAGACCAATATGAACCTTATAACAAACAAGTCTCCTGACGCCTGCCAGTGACCCGGGTTCAAAAGAAGCGAAGACAAGCCTATGCACAGAACGTCTCTGACACTCTTGAGCCGCTGTGATTTTAAAGAAGGTGTGGCAATGCTACCACATGGTGTTTGATTTCATTTATTTAACTTAACACCCACACATAACGGCCTACAGTCATGTCAAACAATTGAATATCTATCTATCTATCTATCTATCTAATGTCTTGTTCACACACATAGTTCTATATGTCGGTCTGAACCCACCTTCCTGCGTGGTTCTTTTGTTGAAAGCCCTCAGGACCTCTACCCGGAGAGGACATAATAAAAACTCCAGTCAAGGTCATCCCACATCCTTAGTATTCAACATTCAGTTTTCATCCAGAAAAAAAAGAGTTTTACCAGTTTTACCAATTACCAGTGCTGGGGAGTGAAGTCTAAAAGATGTTTAGTGCAAAAACAACACCATAAAATAGACCATACACTATATAAGCATGTCCATACAAATGTAATTGTATAATAAGATTATATACACTATCATTCAAAAGTTTTGGGTCAGTATTTCGATATATGAATTTTATTCAGCAAGTATGCCTTAAATTGATCAAAAGTTTTTTTTTAGTTTTTTTTTTTTTTACAGTTCTTCAATTTCAAATAAATGCTGTTCTTTTGAACTTTAAATTCATTACAGAATTCAGAAAAAAAAATCATGGTTTCCGCAAAGAATATTAAGCAGCACAACTGTTTCTAACTTTGACAAGGTTTTTTGTTTTTTTTTACAAATCAGCATATTCGATGGAGGATCATGTGACTGTACTAACTGTTTCACTGTATCATCTTCAAGAATCGGCTAAAAACACATCTTTCCATCTTTATTTGACCCTCTAACTCTAGCACTCTCTATTCTAATTCTATTCTTATTTTTTTTTTAAATAAATAACATGTCCCTTTTAGACTTGCACTCTATTAATTTACTAACTGCTTGTTTTTCTTAAAAAAAAAAAAAAACTAACACTTTTCTAATCTTTTTGTATTCTATCTATTTGTTTTCTTTTAATTTATTATACAATTAACAAAAGCAAAAAAGGGCTCTAGCACTAGCTTGCTCTATTCTTTTTCTATTTTATCTGTTTTCTTTTTATTTATTATATAATTTAAAAAAAAAACCTTGCAACGTGTACTGCGTTAAGCTGAGACTTGTTACAGCACTTGCATATCATTGCTCTTTGATTGCTTCCATTGTCCTCATTTGTAAGTCGCTTTGGATAAAAGTGTCTGCTAAATGACTAAATGTAAATGTAATGTAATGTATCAAATAAACACACCCTGGTTGTGCCTAAGATACTTATTTCAAAAACATTGAAAAATCTCATCAACCTCATACTTCTGTAAGGTAGTGAGAAAACTAATTATAAACAGTAGTTACAGTTGTTTTGTAACTCACAGTATAGTTAACAACTTTATCAAAATGGTAGATTTAATATAGTAATTTAATTAACTACTTTAAATTATGAGTAGCTGACAGTTTTAAAGTATGTTCCCCAACACAGGAAATTAGTGTTTTCACTAACTCGTCTAAGTCTGTGTTGTGTCTAAATAGGCACTACTGTCCAAGTAATGTGCCAAGTTTAACAAAATCCCAAGCCACAGCGTTACATTGTCACCCTTCACAATGCGCCGCTGTGACAAGGTGTGTTTCACACTTACAGTTTGTGATCTTTCTCTTCTGTTATCAAGGTAGTCAAAGAACAGCTCACACTGACTAACATTCAGCATGGTAACAGCAAATGGACAGAGCGGGACAGAACATTTAAAGCGAATGAATAAGAGACACCCCCTGAGGGTTATTTTGAGCCCTACTGAGAGTAAGACACCAAATGGCTCAGACACAAGAAAACTTGTTCTGTACTTCTGGCCAAAACGGCTCTTCCACTGGCTCTATGTGCTGGCTAAAAAAATCTGTCAAATTTTAAGTATTTAATACTTATGCATAGCATAACAACACTGGAGATTGATGATATGTATTAGTTTCCGATCTATTTTATCATTATTATACAAATGGTTTCAAACCCTAAGAGCACTAGAGAAATGCTTCCATTTGGCTCTTTTATCCAGGTTTGTTTTTGTAAATTACAAATTAAATGATCATACCAAATTGCATGAAATCTGCATGAAAAATTACATTTTTAACAATTTGCAATGATAATTTTATTAAAAATGTATATTTTAGTTAAATTAAAAATATTATTATTATTATTATTAATTTAGAGCAAAGATTAAAACTGATTGATTGCATTGTATCTGAGATTAAAAAAAAAAAAAAAAA
>NW_015626033.1:381039-382255 GCF_001515625.1 Sinocyclocheilus rhinocerous | reverse complement strand
CTAACACAAGCTTGCTCTTTTCTTTCTATTTTATCTGTTTTCTTTTTATTTATTATATAATTTAAAAAAAAAACCTTGCAACGTGTACTGCGTTAAGCTGAGACTTGTTACAGCACTTGCATATCATTGCTCTTTGATTGCTTCCATTGTCCTCATTTGTAAGTCGCTTTGGATAAAAGTGTCTGCTAAATGACTAAATGTAAATGTAATGTAATGTATCAAATAAACACACCCTGGTTGTGCCTAAGATACTTATTTCAAAAACATTGAAAAATCTCATCAACCTCATACTTCTGTAAGGTAGTGAGAAAACTAATTATAAACAGTAGTTACAGTTGTTTTGTAACTCACAGTATAGTTAACAACTTTATCAAAATGGTAGATTTAATATAGTAATTTAATTAACTACTTTAAATTATGAGTAGCTGACAGTTTTAAAGTATGTTCCCCAACACAGGAAATTAGTGTTTTCACTAACTCGTCTAAGTCTGTGTTGTGTCTAAATAGGCACTACTGTCCAAGTAATGTGCCAAGTTTAACAAAATCCCAAGCCACAGCGTTACATTGTCACCCTTCACAATGCGCCGCTGTGACAAGGTGTGTTTCACACTTACAGTTTGTGATCTTTCTCTTCTGTTATCAAGGTAGTCAAAGAACAGCTCACACTGACTAACATTCAGCATGGTAACAGCAAATGGACAGAGCGGGACAGAACATTTAAAGCGAATGAATAAGAGACACCCCCTGAGGGTTATTTTGAGCCCTACTGAGAGTAAGACACCAAATGGCTCAGACACAAGAAAACTTGTTCTGTACTTCTGGCCAAAACGGCTCTTCCACTGGCTCTATGTGCTGGCTAAAAAAATCTGTCAAATTTTAAGTATTTAATACTTATGCATAGCATAACAACACTGGAGATTGATGATATGTATTAGTTTCCGATCTATTTTATCATTATTATACAAATGGTTTCAAACCCTAAGAGCACTAGAGAAATGCTTCCATTTGGCTCTTTTATCCAGGTTTGTTTTTGTAAATTACAAATTAAATGATCATACCAAATTGCATGAAATCTGCATGAAAAATTACATTTTTAACAATTTGCAATGATAATTTTATTAAAAATGTATATTTTAGTTAAATTAAAAATATTATTATTATTATTATTAATTTAGAGCAAAGATTAAAACTGATTGATTGCATTGTATCTGAGATT